>NC_034012.1:15580615-15581796 GCF_000346465.2 Prunus persica
CGACGTATACATTTATATAGTCGACGTTGTATTTATATGTATTCATTACTCACGACGCACTTAATAATATAGACGACGTTGAACGTCTAAACAACGTCGGTTCCAAATAAATGAGAGCCGTATTACAGAACATATAGACGGCGTAGATTATGATGGGAGCCGTATTACAAATAACGTCGTTTAATTGTTATTAGACGGCGGTTATAATGAATTTCCGTCGGAATTAATTTCGTTCCTCTTCGTTTATAAAAGAACTTGCGACGTGGAAAATGTATGATGACGTCGTATTTTTTAACGTTCAGATTACATATCTCGTTTTTTAGACGTCGGTATTATGGGATTGGAGTCGTGTTATTTTGAATTACATGGCGGTTCTTTATCCTTCACCGACGTGATATCCTGAATAATTGCTTCACAATAGCGTCGTGGTTCTTCATTGTTACGTTGCTTTAAGACGTCGGTAAATATGCTGAATAACTGATTCACAATAACGTCGTGTTTTATTTGAACGTAGAAAGTGAAGAAATCACATTACAATATATTACAAAATTAATGTCATACACTGCCAATTACATAAGCATCATTCAATCCATATATCTTCACACCCATCTCGAATATTTTGACCGCCTAACTCACCTACCAGTTCATCAAATGTGTCAACATTTGGCATCCCTCTAGTAAATGGCTCACACTCAATTATCACATCACCTAATACTTCATCACCAATAACATCATTATATTCTCTACTAGGCATTGATAACACTACCGACCAACCACGATGCATCGGGTCGTCAACAAAAAATATTTGTTTGACTTGAGAAGCCAAAACAAATTGGTCATTCCTATGTCCAATTTTACTCAAATCTACAAGGGTAAATCCAAGTTCGTCGACTACAAGACCAGAACTATCTATCCAATCACACCTAAAGACTGGGATTGTAAACTTTTGGTAGTCAAGGTCCCAAATTTCTTGAATGACACCATAGAAACCCATATTTGAGAGAATTGGGTTTTTATCCTTGGCACTAGCAACTTGCATGGTATGTGCAAGTAAATAAACTCCACTATTTTGAGTTGTCCGCACATCATCTTGTGCCTTGATATTGAATTTAATACCTTTAATAAGATAGCTCCTATATAATGGCACTGACATGTTTGGACCAGCTGCTAGCCACCTTAAA
>NC_034012.1:15586556-15590079 GCF_000346465.2 Prunus persica
TAAACCTAGACTCTAAACCTTAACCATTAACTAGAAGGGATTTATGACTCATCAAAACAATTTTGTTTTGGATGTCATTTTAAATTTTTGTTATTCAAAATGAATTTTTTCAAGGTTTATGTGGAGAAAATATATCAATGACTTCATAGGAGTTGACTTTTTCAATTTTCTGATTTATTTTATATTTATTTTGAATATTTTGATATAAAAATAATAAAATATTCTTACCATACAACAAACCACGTCGGTGTTAAATAAATTGTAGACGTTGTAAATTGTAATAGACTACTAAGTCGTTAAAATGACGTCGTTAAAATGAGAAACCACGTCGGTGTTAAGAAATTAAAAACGTTGTAAATTATATAAACCGACTTACATATTAAAATGACGTCGTTTAAAGCGTAAACCATGTCGTATGTTTTACTGTACGACGTAAAATATGTATTCCACGACCCAACCACCGTCGTTAAAAATTAATACCCTAAACCCATAAAATTAAATTATACAATTTAAAAAATTAAGTTTATAAAAGGTTTTATGGTTTTAAAGCCTAACATATACCCTAGACTACCCAAAAATTATACTTTAAAAATAAACCCCAATAAATAACAACCCTAATCTCTAAACCCTAGACTCTAAACCCTAAACCATAAAACTAGAAGTGATTTTATGACTCATCAAAACAATTTTGTTTTGGATGGTCATTTTAAATTTTTGTTATTCAAAATGAATTTTTTCAAGGTTTATGTGGAAGAAAATATATCAATGACTTCATAGGAGTTGACTTTTCAATTTTCTGATTTATTTTAAATTTATTTTGAATATTTTGATATAAAAATAATAAAATATTCTTACCACAACAACAAACCACGTCGGTGTTAATAAATTGTAGACGTTGTAAATTGTAATAGACTACTAAGTCGTTAAAATGACGTCGTTAAAATGAGAAACCATGGCGGCTATTTAACTATACGACGTAAAATATATATATCAACGACTTAACCGCTGTCGTTACATAAACGTCGTCGATGATACCCTGAACCCTTAAGAAATTGAAGATGTTGTAAACCATAAACGACTCAATTGTTCAAAGAACGTCGTCTAACTATATTTTTACGTCGTAATTGTTTAAAACACGAAACAACAAAATACGACGGTTTGTGACTTTATTAGGTCGTTGGAAAAGTATTACACGTCGGTTAAGCAATTTGTATGTTTGTTTTTTTTTTAATTTAAGAAAACCTCAACAAATTTTTACATTACATATTATAGAGAAAATTTGTACATTATACATAAATATCAAGTGTTCAATAATTGCCCTGTTTAATAATTTGGAAAACAAACTCTGCCCATTCATTCCGGACTTCATCAATGGCTTCTTGGGGGTATGAAGCTTCCTGGTTTCCCTTGGCATACTGCATAAACAATGACTATTAGGGTTTATAAATAAAAAGAAATTCAATCACAGACGACGATATTTTTCATAACCGACGTAGTATATCCATTCAACGACGTTAATTTTACATGACCGTCGTTGATAATACAAAAAACGACGTGAAATGTATGAAGGTAATTCTTCTTACCTTATTCTCAAACCCCAAGGAAGGATCCATGATGATGTCCCTCATGAAGCGCATCACATAATACCCGCATTCGACATTGCTGGGTTGCTTTGGTGTGCCTGAGAGAGTTTTCCAAATTACATTTTTACGTCCTGCTCAGCCTATGTGGGTATTATATATTTTTAAAGCACTGTTCACGATGTTTTTCGCCTCTTCGTCGACCACACGATGACCTGGCAGAGGATCCAGAAAATAGACGGTCTCCTTCTTTGCTCTTACAATCAGCAGGATCCAATGACGGCTGCACAAAATTAATATAAAAACGACGGTTATTTACAAAAACGACGTATTATAGTATTTCACACGACGAAATAAAGTAGATAACGACGACATTATATATTTATCACGACGACAAATAAATACCGACGTGGTTAGTAGTTTCAAACGACTAAATAAAATAAAACACCGACGTGGTTAGTTTATAAGCTGTCATTTATTGAAAATCATAAAAACAAAATCCTAAGGAGACTAACCCTGGATTGTAAGGCATCATGAAAAGCTGTTCACCGTCTGTCTTCTGAAGTCGAGCTGCTACCAGTCGTGATCTTTCAGTTATTGTGCCAGAGTTGGCACTAACTGTAGCAGGGTCAATAAAGCCAACCATGCTGCACATATTGGCTTGTTTCAAAACATCGTGTAAGTACCTAAATACATAAAATAATATAAACAAGTCAGCACAAACAAACACGACGGTTATGTATAAAAAAACGACGTATTATAATATTTCACACGACGTACTGAAATAGATGAGGACGTTATAATATATTTATCACGACGGTAGTTAGTTAAGACGACGTGGTTAGTTAGTTAAGACGACGCAATATATAAACCAACGAGGTATTATTTTAGAAGTACAAACCTCATATATACAGCCAATACAGTAGCTCCAATTTCTTCCATGCCTGCAAATTGTGTAATATCTTCAGGCAGGAGGAAGGTATCGCGCTCACCACCAAACACCTCCTTATCAATTGTAAATTGGAGTGTCTTATCCTCAGGCAGGAGTGTCGTTTCCACAAAACGACAAAGGGTTTTTAAAGAAGATGGCGCCTCCATATTTGAATAAGCACCAACTTCAATAACCTGTTTAAAGAAATAAAAAAAATGACGTGGTAATTCAATAAAGACGACGGTTTAAGTAATAAAACGTCGTCTTAAAAGTATTTAAACGACGGTGAAAAAACTGTCGTGGTAATTCAATAAAGACGACGGTTTTATGAATAAAGCGTCGTCTGAAACCATTTAAACGACGGTGCAAAAACCGTCGTTTAAATATTTTATTACGTCTTAAAAAAATTCCGCCGTCTAAGTTTTAAACAAACGACGGATTAAATAAAAATATCGACGTCTGAAATTTTGAAAAACAAATAAAAAAGGCAAAGTTATGTGAACATACCTTGTCGTCATGCTTTTCTTCATCTTCTTTCTCCTTTTCTTCTTCCTTCTCTTCATCTCTTTTTTCTTCTTCCTTCTCTTCATCTGGCTGATGTTTCCCCATTTTGGCAGTATCATCCTCCAAATGTAGGGATCTCACATCACCTCCAGAGCAGCTAGCTTTGTCAGACATTGGATTTTTGGGGCTTTGGCTAATTCTTGGTTTAAGCATGCTTGGATCAAAATTGGGAATTAATTGGGAAAGCTGACTCAGGAAATGCTCCCTCTCAGCCTCTACCAATTGTTTTGTCCTAGCCTCCATCCTTAAGGCCTCTTCCCTTGCCTTAGCCTCCATCTTTTTAGTCTCTTCTTGAAGGAGAACTCTTAAACTGTCCTTCAAACGGTCGTCAAAGCTCACCCTCTGTGGTTTGGGCAAATTGAAATATTGCCTTGGGGAAACACCAGCACCAACTCCCCTCAGTCTGCCTGGATGCTCGGGGCCCAAAGCCATGGTCAGCACATCATTG
>NC_034012.1:15592201-15670483 GCF_000346465.2 Prunus persica
AAAATGAATAAATACGACGATAAATTTTATGTACGATTTAAAGATAACGTAGTAGAACTATACGGAAAGGACGTGAATATATTAATATTTTCGGTCGTTGTAAAATTAATTTAATACGGCGATATTTTGTATTTTATAGCCGTGGATTTGTTTGTAATTATACGGCGTCTTATACGAAAACCTCGTCGTGTTATTTTATGAGTAAAAACGGCAGTTTTTATTGAAATCGTCGTCTTTACTTTCTACGTCGGTCGATTCATAACTTCTGCCGTTCTTTGTTGGCATTGATTTTACACTGAGGAAATCTGTTTCAAATAGACGTCGGTTGTTTAATTATGTACGTCGTTGTTTTTGAACAGCCATTTGAAACTCCATTTTTTAGTTGTCTAAGGTTGTATTACACGACGGTGTTTTTAGAACCGTCGTCTTTTTATAAACCACGACGGTTTTCACTTAGACCGTCGTTGTTTTCTGGTCGTCTTTTTCACTTTTTGTAGTAGTGACAGTAAATTATCCAAACCCGGCACTGATTAGGCATGCAAATTTACGAAATAGAATTTTGGGAAACTCTCATCTCATTATGCTGTTTTGGTGTTTATGTTTCTGCTAATTTACTCATGATGATAGAAAATGCATTAATATGCATGGTTCTTAATTAAATACTGATATTAGGCCATGTAGTTCTTACAACATGAGATAAACAAACAACGACGATTACTCTGAGACAAATACAAACAGTTAAGCATCTTATACTTGGGATTTTTCAGTAGACGGAGGATGATAAGGAATGGGAATCAAGTGCAGATCGTCTTTTCTTTTGACTGTAGCGCCAAAGGCCTCAGTCATGTCCAGGTCCTCATGCTTCATCCCATTGGGGAGTTTCCAATCAAAATGGTATAACAACAATGCAAGTGGGAGCTCAACGTTGGCCAGACCAAATGACACGCCAGGGCACATTCTCCTTCCAGCACCAAATGGGATATATTCAAAGTTTGTTCCCTTGTAGTCAATCGAGTTATCAAGGAACCTATTGGGATTAAAGCTCTCAGGCTCATTCCAGTAATTGGGATCTCTACCAATTGCCCATGCATTCACAATTACCTTGGATTTCACAGGTATTTCATATCCATCAATCTCACATTTCTCTCCACATTCTCTTGGAAGTAACAGGGGAGCCGGGGGGTGCAACCTCAGTGTCTCCTTGATAACTAAATTTAAATATTTCATCTCTCTAATGCATGTTTCATCTACCTGTCCTTTTCTATTAAACACTTCCCTCACCTCATTCTGTGCCATGTTCATTACTCTTGGATTTTTTATCATTTCTGCTATTGCCCAGTCTACGGCTGTAGATGATGTCTCACTCCCAGCAGCAAAAATATCCTGAAAGTAATTAATTTATTAAATGATCAAAAACTAGTTTCCTCTATGAATTGCAAACAATTCTAAGTAAATAGAAAAATATTATAAATAATCTTAAAAGAAGAAACCATTATTCATGTACCCAAGTAAGCTCATTCACAGGTTATAAATGTTGACTCGTAAGAGTGTCATAAATATTAGGTAATGATTATGGAGAACAATAGACACATGTGAAACACTCTCATCAGTAAATCACTCATCATGAAAATGCTGCACATTGGAGTTTCAATCAACAGTTTA
Organism: Prunus persica; assembly: GCF_000346465.2. NCBI lineage: Eukaryota > Viridiplantae > Streptophyta > Magnoliopsida > Rosales > Rosaceae > Prunus > Prunus persica. Next base: position 15,593,864 of record NC_034012.1, read on the forward strand.
AGATAATGTATGATTAGAATGCAGGAAGAGTTATTTAACCAGCTTTTTCAAGTAGATAAGTTGTTATATGGTTTCGAATAAAAGAGCACAATGTTGTCCCTTGTACTTGAAGAACTAGTTGTAGAAGCTTTGGACGGCTGCAGGGAATGATGTAAGGGATTAGCTGAATTTGCTTAACTAGATTATAGCTCAATTTTTTGGTGTCTGTAGAGGTAAGTCGATGAGAAAGACCAGCCATATTTTTTCTTTCGTCCTTGCCAACATTGTTTGAATCTTTGGTGACTACACTACTTGTAGTGTGTCTACAATGCGGTTTGTGCTATGGTTACTCTTCTAAGGATGAATGTTGAAGGAAATAACTTTTGTGGTCATCAAGAACCAGAAAATATTACCAGTATGCTGAGACTGATGAAGGGCCATGTGTGGAGACAACTTGGGAAACTAATTCCAATGCCCAATCACTTAATGATTCTAGCATAGCAAGGAATAAGCCCAAGACAGATGCTAAGAAACCTATCAGGTTTCAAGATGAGTATATTCAATAACTTGGGAACTCTACATTTGTTGGGCTGGGACCTAGGACTTGCTGTCAGTCATTAAATATGGTTTTAATCTTCTGTTTGCGATGATCTCCTATAAGTATGTTGTATGGACAACTCTTGTAATCCAAGTTTGAATAAAAAAACCATTGAGTTAGCTGTCAAAGCTTCTCTTTTAGCTTGTATCTTGTTATTCCAATCCCAATTCTCTGCAAATTCTAGTTGAACTGCATCAGAGACCCAAGTTCCCTTCACCATGGTAGCCAAGGTTACTTGACGCGGTCGACATGATTGGAAGATATGGTGAGGTGACACAACTATTCAGTCTCACAATGCCTGGTGAAGTTAAAAGTGAATTGTCATATCTATATTTCCAAAAGTTTGAGGCCTATTTAAGTTTGTGAGGTTGGGTTAAGTCCAAACCAGACAATATTTGACTATGTGTGGATGCAGATCATTACATGTTGTACCAGAGACTAAACCATCCCAAGGTGTGTGGCTCCAAAGGGTTCGATTCCAAAGCAGATAACAGTTGATTGATGTCATAGATTAAGAAAAACATTGATATAGTTTTTGGAGTAAAAAAAATTGAAAAAGTGATTTGACTTATTAAAGCTTGATATCATGGGAAAGTGTGTGTACTTACTGATGGACATATTTTATATTATATATTTAACCTCATTCTTAGTATATTTTGGTTAATATTTTGGAAGAATTTTGATACTTTGAATTATATTTTCAATATAGGACTTTCGACTCTCTCTGGAGCAAAACATAATCAAATTGAGGAATTTTGGAGTAATTCCAGTTGGAGGACGTTCTTGAGTCACTTAGCTTGATCGTATCAAAATTTCAGATTTTTCTTCCAAGCGGTTATTTTCTGGCAATAAAATAAAGGAGCAGTGCGCGGTGCTGGAATAGTGACGTGTTGGGCTTTTATTGCGTTTTTGGAGCCCAAGATGACCTCGGATGGGTTCGTGGCCTTCTAGAGAAGTGTTCAGAACATTTTTATCTTTAAAACAAGCTCTCTTGGGCCAGATTTGGAGGAGATTTGGGGCCAAAACGTGGCTGGGCAGATTTTAGGCAGATTCTCCTATTCCAATTTGGACTTTATTTCCTAGTATTATTTTATTTTAATTAGTTTCCTTGTGGGGATAGAAAAGTTGTACATTGGCAGCTAGGTTTTAAGGGGTATTTAAGCTCTTTCTCACAGGGAATTGAGGACTTCTGAATTACTTTTGAACTTTGTATTGTGGAGAGCAATTGCTAGGGTTTTGGGTTTTCACAACTTTCAGGTGTTTTCGTTCTTTTCTTCTTAATGATATTTTCTTGGATTTCAATTATGAGTATGCGTAACTAAATTTCTTTTGCTAGGGTGAAGCCTTGAACCTTAGCATGAATATGTGATTTTTATTTAATTGCTTATGATGAGTGCATGCGTATTTTGAATTGTTAATCACTGTTTTAAACTATCTAATTGTCTTAATGCCTGATCACCATTAGGATCTTTAGAAAAGTAATTGGATGCAATTTTGGTCGGAAGGTTCCCTGAAATTGATGCTAGCTTCTTGTGATTAATAATTGTAATTTCACTTAAGATGAACACCACGTCTTAAGGGTTGCATGGTTTTTCAAAGGGTTTTCACAAAACTTAATGAGTCTTTCATGTTCAGATTTGATCCGAACGTCCGGACGGGTTGCATGTTGGATATACGTTCTGTGTTGGAGGTTCCAAGTAGAATATACATTAGGAAAACCTAACCTTCAAAGTGGCATGTGCAAATCATAAGTAATTGGTAAAAGTTCATAGGATTGCTAGGTGATGGTCAAACCCTAGTGTTTTTATAAATTGATATTCAAAACTCTTTCTCTCAATCGTATTTGTTTTTGTTTAATATTTGTTTTTTAGAATCCACCAAATTTATAATCATCTTTCTTGACTTTTTATTTTAAGTAGTAATTGGAATTTGTTTTTACATAAATTGCTAATTAGTCCTTGAGGAAAACGACCTTGCATGAGCATCTATACTACAATAGCCTTGTATTCTTGCAAGTATTTTATGTGATTTTTAACACTGTTTGCACAAGTACTAAAAATCCTATCAAGAAATTGGCGCCGCTGCCGGGGACTATTTTAGACAATTTTTGTTTAACCTTTTTCTGATTTATTTTATTTTATTTTATTTTATTTTTTAATTTTCGTCCAAAATAAAAAATTAAAAAAAAAATTGAAATTGAACAATTTTGTTTCTGTTGCAGATTTTGCAGACTGCATGGTCCAGACCAGATCAGGAACTGCACAGATTGTACAATTTGATCCAGAACCAGAGCGCACACTGCATAGACAGCGAAGAGAAGTTATTTGGGCTTGGGACTGTTCACTGCAGGGCACTTTTTTGCAGAATTTGTTTGCAAACGAGAGTAACATGTCGTTAGAATTACCTGCGGCAGGTAGACCACTCAGGGAGTCATTGGAAGCCCGTGCCACTGATGTTCCCAATTGCATTGTGTATCCTGAACAAGAAGAGGGTGATTCGTTCGAGATCAGGCACCATATGCTTGAAATTCTACCTACTTTTCGGGGATTGCCTAATGAAGATGCAAACATACATATTGCAAAATTTATTGTGGGTTGCAAGAATATTTTGATTAGGGGTTTTTCTGCTGAGGCTATTAAGTTACGTCTCTTCCCTTTCACTTTGAAGGACAAGGCCGAAACTTGGTTATTTACTCTACCAGCTAATAGCATTACTACTTGGCAGCAGTTACACACAAAATTCCTGAACAAATATTATCCAGCATCCAAGACATTGAATTACAAGAGGGAGATTTTGACATTCACACAGAAGCCCAATGAAGAGTTTCATGAAGCGTGGGAGAGATATACAGAGATGTACATAAAGTGTCCACATGTCAAAATTGATTCAGATACACAAATGAATATTTTCTTTGATGGGCTTAATCCTACATCTAAGAGCCATGTGAATGCATCAGCTGGAGGATCATTGTCAAATAAATCTGCAAGAGAGGCATTTGAACTGTTTGATATGATGGCTACAGAATCTCAGCAATGGACAGCAGAACATTCACAGAAAAGGGGCATTTTTGAGTTATCAGTAGGTTCTCCCAACATGTCTGCACAAATGGAAAAAATGGATAAGAAAATTGATGCAAAGTTTGATATGCTTCTACAACATATAGCAGGTTCTACACAGCAGCCACCTACATCAATAGTTTGCACTATTGCAGTATGGCTACACATGACATAATGGGCTGCCCACATAGAGACTCTTACCCAGAGCTTGTTGAACAACATGTCAATATGATGAACAGCTATCAAAGGCCTAGGAATGATGCATATGCAACTCATTACAATCCTGGATGGAGGGATCACCCTAATTTCAAATGGGGTGACAATCAGACTAATGCCAAACCATTCCAGCATGCACAAAAACCTTTTGTTCCCTCCAAACCATCTCTGGAAGATCAACTTGCTAAACTGGCAGCAACAACTCAATCATTCATCGAGGGCAACAATCAAAGATTTCAAAATGTTGAAGCATCAATTAAAAGTTTGGAGCAACAATTTGGACAGCTAGCTACACAGATTTCAGACAGAGAAAAGGGCAAATTTCCTAGTCAAACAATTCCTAATCCAAATGGACGTGAAGATTGCAAAGTTGTTCGAACTTTACGATGTGGAAAAAGCTATGACAATCGTGAAAATAGCATTGAAAAGGAGCAGCAAACAGTGGAGGATAATACAGAAAATTTTGCAGCAGCAAAACCTGCCAAACCTGCAGAAAAACATAATTTGGTAGATCTAGAAACTGTTCCAAAACAAGTTCCTGAGCGTGTTTATGAGGCCCCAATTCCATATCCAGAACGTTTGAAGCCTAAAGCAAAAGATCAGCAACTCAAGGACTTTATGCAGACATTATCCAAGGTTCAGATCAACATTCCCTTACTGGATGCAATCAAGAAAATTCCATCATATGCCAAATTTTTGAAGGAAGTTTGCAGCAGCAAAAAGAAGCTTTCAGATTTGGAAAAAGTTATTTTGACAGAACAGTGCAGTGCAGTTTTGCTACACAAACTACCACCTAAGAAAAAAGATCCAGGGAGTTTTAATATTTCTTGCACTATTGGAAATTCTAATTTTAAAAGTGCTTTAATTGATTTGGGTGCAAGTATTAATTTGATGCCTTTTTCTGTTTTTCAGCGATTGGGGCAAGGAGATTTAAAGCCTACATCAATTATACTTCAACTAGCTGACCGTTCAATCACTTATCCAAGAGGTGTTATTGAAGATCTAATTATTAAGGTTGATGATCTTTATCTACCGGCAGATTTTGTGGTTTTAGACATGGATGAAGACCTTCAAACACCTATTATTTTAGGGAGGCCGTTTATGGCAACAGCTAGGACCTTAATTGATGTGGAAGCTGGAACATTGACTTTACGGGTTCAAGACCAATCTGTGGTGTTTAATTTGTTTGAGGCAGCAAAACGTCCTGCTGAACAGCAAGATTGTATGCGTATTGACATGGTAGACAGTATGGTGCATGACAGATTTTGTGCTAATTCAAAAACAGATCAGTTGCTGCATGTTTTACAGGGGGAACTTGAGACAGATTCTGAAGATGAAGGTGTTCATGAGTACATACACGCATTGAACAGTCTGCCCACAGTGTTGCCAAAATTTAGGAATGTGTATGAGAGTTTAGGAGAGCCCAAACAGCCCCTTAAACCATCCAGACAACAGCCACCAAAATTGGAGCTGAAGCCTTTACCACAACATCTTAAATATGCATATTTAGGAGCTGCAGAGACGCTGCCAGTTATAATTGCAGCAGATTTAACACTGACAGAGGAGGATAAATTGCTTCGTGTATTGAGAAAATATCAAGATGCATTGGGATGGACAATTGCGGACATCAAGGGAATCAGCCCAGCACTATGTATGCACAGAATATTAATGGAAGACGACGTAAAGCCAACAGTTGATGCTCAACGCCGCCTTAACCCAATTATGAAAGAGGTGGTCAGAACAGAGGTTATGAAATTACTTGATGCAGGTATGATTTATCCTATTTCTGACAGTAAATGGGTTAGCCCGACTCAAGTTGTGCCTAAACGGACCGGTATTACAGTGGTGAAAAATGATAATAATGAGTTAGTTCCTACACGATTGACTACGGGTTGGAGAATGTGTGTAGATTATCGGAAGCTTAACACAGGGACGAGAAAAGACCATTTTCCATTGCCTTTTATTGACCAAATGTTAGAAAGGTTGGCTGGGCGGGCTTTTTACTGTTTTCTTGATGGGTATTCTGGGTATAATCAGATTCCAATCGCACCAGAGGATCAAGAGAAGACTACTTTCACTTGTCCATTTGGTACTTACGCTTATCGGAGGATGCCATTCGGATTATGCAATGCACCTGCTACGTTTCAACGTTGTATGATGAGTATTTTTTCTGGCTTGGTCGAAAATATTGTGGAAGTTTTTATGGATGATTTTTCTGTTTTTGGGGATTCATATGATCAGTGCTTACAGAATTTATCATTAGTTCTTCAGAGATGTCAAGCGACAAATTTAGTGCTAAACTGGGAAAAGTGTCATTTCATGGTTGAACAGGGAATTGTCTTGGGTCATTCAATTTCCAGCAAAGGCATCGAGGTTGACAAGGCAAAGATTGAAGTTATTGCAAAGCTGCCACCTCCTACATCAGTAAAAGGTGTGAGATCCTTCTTAGGACACGCAGGTTTTTATCGTCGGTTCATCAAGGATTTCTCCAAGATTAGTCGACCTTTGTGCACTTTATTGGCTAAGGATGCACCATTTAATTTTGATAAGGCCTGTTTAGAAGCATTCAACAAGTTGAAAGCCCTCCTAACTTCGGCACCCATCATTGCTGCACCAAATTGGGATTTACCATTTGAACTAATGTGTGATGCGTCAGATTATGCTATCGGGGCAGTTTTAGGGCAGCGAAAAGATAAGCTTCCCCATGTCATCTATTATACAAGTCGTACTCTCAATGATGCACAGCTTAACTATGCAACTACAGAGAAGGAATTGTTGGCAGTTGTGTTCGCACTAGAGAAATTTCGGTCTTATTTGGTTGGGGCTAAAATAATTGTCTATACAGATCATGCTGCACTTAAATACTTGTTGTCTAAGAAGGATGCAAAGCCTAGATTGATTCGTTGGGTTCTCTTACTTCAAGAATTTGACTTAGAGATTAAAGACAAGAAGGGCAGTGAGAATGTTGTGGCTGATCATTTATCTAGATTAATTATTCCAGCAGCTACAGAGGCAGATTCTCTACCATTGAGTGAAAGTTTCCCAGATGAACAGCTATTTGCTGTCAAAATTGACACACCTTGGTTTGCAGATATTGTCAATTATTTGGCTAAGGGTGTGGTGCATCCAGATTTTTCCTACCAGCAGAAAAAGAAGTTTTTATTTGATGTAAAGCACTATTTCTGGGATGAACCGTACTTATACAAGTATTGTGCAGACCAGATTATTCGCAGGTGTATTCCGGAGGTTGAACAGGAAAGTGTTTTAAAGTTTGCTCATCACTACGCTTGTGGAGGACATTTTGGGCAGAAAAGGACAGCAGAGAAAATCCTACAGAGTGGGTTATTTTGGCCAACACTTTTTAGAGATTCACAGAATTGGTGCAAGGCATGTGATAGGTGTCAAAGGGTCGGCAATCAATCCAGAAGGAATGAGATGCCCCAGCAAAGTATCCTAATTGTTGAACTATTTGATGTTTGGGGTATTGATTTCATGGGACCATTCCCATCTTCTAATGGGCACCAATATATTTTAGTGGCTGTGGAATATGTTTCAAAATGGGTCGAGGCCATTGCAGCACCAACTAATCAAGGATCAGTGGTCCTGAAGTTCCTCCAGGGGGTTATATTTCCACGTTTTGGAATACCGCGTGTTATTCTTAGTGATGGGGGGAAGCATTTTATTAATAAACCATTTGCTAACCTATTGGCAAAATATGGGATTCATCATCGCGTGGCTACACCATACCACCCACAGACATCTGGCCAAGTTGAAGTTTCAAACAGAGAAATAAAGCGTATTTTGGAGAAAACAGTGAGCTCTACACGCAAGGATTGGAGTTTTAAACTAAATGATGCTTTGTGGGCATACAGGACAGCTTATAAAACTCCTATTGGGATGTCACCATTCCGACTTGTTTATGGGAAAGCCTGTCATCTACCTATGGAGCTGGAGCATAAAGCTTACTGGGCCATTAAAGAGTTAAATTTTGCATATGACTCAGCTGGGGAAAAGCGGAAATTGCAGTTAAATGAGCTAGAGGAAATTCGTCAAGGTGCTTATGATAGTTCTCGCATCTACAAGGAAAGAACTAAGGCATTTCATGACAGTCAAATTTTACGGAAGGAATTTCAGCCAGGGCAAAAGGTTCTGTTATTTAGTTCAAGGCTCAAGTTGTTTCCAGGGAAATTAAAATCTCGCTGGACTGGACCCTACCTAGTGACTCAAGTTTTTCCTCATGGAGCAGTTCAAATCACTAATGAAGATAAAGGCAACACGTTCAAGGTGAATGGTCATAGGCTAAAACCCTACGTGGAGACACCCTTTGACATTGCAGCCGAGTCTTTGACTCTGAAGGAACCAGTGATTTGACCACCAGGCTTCTGCAAAGTCTAGCTACAGACTTAAAATAGCGCGCTTATTGGGAGGCAACCCAATTTTTCTAAACTCTTTACTTCTTTTATTTTCAAGACAAAAAAAAAAAAAAACAAAAAAACAAAAAACAAAATTGTTGTTTTTCTTTCTTTCTATTCCTAACACATCATTGACTCAACGCAGGCCGTTTATGACTCAATGCAGGACACAACCATCATCAGCAAGCATCAAAAACAGAAAATCCTATACTGGAATCTTGCACCCAATAGCAGCTGGAATCTTGCACCCAGCAGCAGCTGGAATCATGCACCCAGCAGCAATCCTATATTACCATCACCACATCTACACTATACTAGAAGTTAAAGCAATTCACATGAGCTCGAGCTCACTCGAAGATGCAAGTTTGGGGGAAGCTGTTGCGGATCCAGCACATAGATATAATTTTGAGAAGTTAATTTTTGCAACTCAGTTTACATCACCAGACACCACACAATTGAGTATCGCTCTCAGAACCAACCAAAAGACACAAATCAGCAGAAATTCTCACAATCCAGAAAGACCCATGAATTAATGCAGATCTACAAAAGAAAAAGAAAACAACTTGCAGGGATTCGATATTATACCTGCTCCCAACTTGAAGATTGACTTGCTTGCTGAAATCCACCAACAGACGGGGATGAGTATCTCAGAACAAGGCAACGAAGTCTGCAATAATCACTTTTGCTCTTAATTACTTTCAACACAACAATACCCACACTGTGACCCAGTTATGAGCACAACGCGAAGCTTACCATTAACCAAGCTCAGGAACTACGAGTGTATGTGGTGTTGGGGTTGAACTCCGTCTGGGTCAGCTCATCTGAGTCGTTGGGGTCAAAGTTGGGACGGATCTCGGTGAGCATCCGATTGTCTCTTCGACGAAGCCGCAGCGGATGGTGATTTTGATTTTGTTGAGGGTTTTCTGGATTTGGCACCCTCACACAGATGAACCCACACGACTCTGCTCTGAAAGATAGCCAAGGCTCTTGAGTTCTTGCTATAGATGACAAGGGGAGAGGGTGGAAATGGATGGGTTGAAACTGAGTGAAATAAAAAAAAAGTGTCTTTTGTGATTTACAGTCTGAGCTGGGAATGGACAGAAGAGAGCCTTCTGGGCTCGGGCTAGGAGAAGGGAATCCAATATTTTTTTTCAAATGACAGATGCAGCAGCTAGACCAGGTTATATTGTAGCTGTTGCTCATATTTGACGCAAGTGTGGACGTGGTTGAGTTGGTCAGCGCTCTTTGCATCCCGCTCCAGGTCCTGCCTTCGACTCACTGAAGCGTCACCTCCACATCCCTGGTTTGTTCATTTTTTTTCTTATTTCGTTTTGGTTTTTTTTTTGTCTTGATTTTTTTTTTCCTGTTTCTGTTTTATGTTCTTTTCTTTTCTTTTTCTTTTTTATTATTATTTATTTTTCTCTCCTCATTACTTCTTTAGTTGTTTCCTTTGTTTATTTTCCACACCTTGGGGACAAAGTGTGCTTTAAGTTTGGGGGTGGGAACGTAAATTTTTTATTTTTCATTTTTTGAGCCTTGTTTACAAATTTTCGTTTTTTTTTCAGTCAATATCCATAGATTATTTTAAACGTTAGAACAAATGGACATGGTGAAAATCAATCCCACAGTAGAGTCTTTTCTATTTATTGTTGCTTAGACACTAATTCATGAATTATACTTTGAAATTTGCACATCACACCAACATGGTTTTTGGGGAATGAGATTGGAATACTTACTTTTTGTCCAAGTGTGTTTTAATTTCTGTTCAATATAAATAAAGTTAGTATGTGTTATAAAGTAATAATTGCCTCACCCGAAACTTTGCTAGTAACCGAGCCAGTCCTGCCTAATCAGCAGTGATTCTCGAGACAAAAGGTAGAGTTTTGGCATGAGGCAGGGTGGTTAGTTGGTTTCGTAGCCTTTTCAGCTTGAGTTAATAAGTCCTTAGGGGTGTTCTACACCTAGTGCCCTAAAACCCGAGTGGTTTGGGAGACATTGACCTAAGTCTCGCTACACGGTTGGATCGAAAGCTTAAAGGAACTAACATTGCACAACCACTACTGTTACTATTTATACACCAAAAAAAAAAAAAAAGAAGAAGAAAGGGAAAATAAAAAGTGTGGAGTGTGTGAAGTATGAATAAAAGGGATGAGTGGTAAGGGTTTTAGTCAAGTCTCCATAACCATGATGGTTCACTTTACACCGAAGGAAGTTTGTGAATTCTTTTCTAATTGAGTCTAAATAGCTCAGACTCTGTGGTGGGATTACTTGGATCTATTGAAAGGATGTTCTAGTTTTTAAAATTTTCTATGGATTGCAACTTGAAGATGGAAATTTTGTCCTGGTTAAGTGTTAGCCAGATGTCTAGTCTGTTAAGTTTTTATTTTTTTGTTTGAGTCTTGTTTCGCTTGAGGACAAGCAAAAGCTAAGTTTGGGGGTATTTTGATGGACATATTTTATATTATATATTTAACCTCATTCTTAGTATATTTTGGTTAATATTTTGGAAGAATTTTGATACTTTGAATTATATTTTCAATATAGGACTTTCGACTCTCTCTGGAGCAAAACATAATCAAATTGAGGAATTTTGGAGTAATTCCAGTTGGAGGACGTTCTTGAGTCACTTAGCTTGATCGTATCAAAATTTCAGATTTTTCTTCCAAGCGGTTATTTTCTGGCAATAAAATAAAGGAGCAGTGCGCGGTGCTGGAATAGTGACGTGTTGGGCTTTTATTGCGTTTTTGGAGCCCAAGATGACCTCGGATGGGTTCGTGGCCTTCTAGAGAAGTGTTCAGAACATTTTTATCTTTAAAACAAGCTCTCTTGGGCCAGATTTGGAGGAGATTTGGGGCCAAAACGTGGCTGGGCAGATTTTAGGCAGATTCTCCTATTCCAATTTGGACTTTATTTCCTAGTATTATTTTATTTTAATTAGTTTCCTTGTGGGGATAGAAAAGTTGTACATTGGCAGCTAGGTTTTAAGGGGTATTTAAGCTCTTTCTCACAGGGAATTGAGGACTTCTGAATTACTTTTGAACTTTGTATTGTGGAGAGCAATTGCTAGGGTTTTGGGTTTTCACAACTTTCAGGTGTTTTCGTTCTTTTCTTCTTAATGATATTTTCTTGGATTTCAATTATGAGTATGCGTAACTAAATTTCTTTTGCTAGGGTGAAGCCTTGAACCTTAGCATGAATATGTGATTTTTATTTAATTGCTTATGATGAGTGCATGCGTATTTTGAATTGTTAATCACTGTTTTAAACTATCTAATTGTCTTAATGCCTGATCACCATTAGGATCTTTAGAAAAGTAATTGGATGCAATTTTGGTCGGAAGGTTCCCTGAAATTGATGCTAGCTTCTTGTGATTAATAATTGTAATTTCACTTAAGATGAACACCACGTCTTAAGGGTTGCATGGTTTTTCAAAGGGTTTTCACAAAACTTAATGAGTCTTTCATGTTCAGATTTGATCCGAACGTCCGGACGGGTTGCATGTTGGATATACGTTCTGTGTTGGAGGTTCCAAGTAGAATATACATTAGGAAAACCTAACCTTCAAAGTGGCATGTGCAAATCATAAGTAATTGGTAAAAGTTCATAGGATTGCTAGGTGATGGTCAAACCCTAGTGTTTTTATAAATTGATATTCAAAACTCTTTCTCTCAATCGTATTTGTTTTTGTTTAATATTTGTTTTTTAGAATCCACCAAATTTATAATCATCTTTCTTGACTTTTTATTTTAAGTAGTAATTGGAATTTGTTTTTACATAAATTGCTAATTAGTCCTTGAGGAAAACGACCTTGCATGAGCATCTATACTACAATAGCCTTGTATTCTTGCAAGTATTTTATGTGATTTTTAACACTGTTTGCACAAGTACTAAAAATCCTATCACTTACAAAGATAACTGCTTTGATGTTCTCAGTAGTTAGGGAAAACTCAAGCTCATTTCCGTGATCATGAAATTTAAGGAGAACATCTACCAGGTCTTCCTCTGCTTCACCCTCGCCACTTTTTGTATTGACCATATCCCTTTGATGTTCTTTGATGATGTTTCCCATTATCCTGTCAGCTTCTTTATGCAGCTTCTCAAGTTTAGGCCTCATTCCACTTAAGAGATGAAGCAAACTGACAGAAGGAAAAACATCTGCAAGAGTGAAGCCAGATGCTGCCTTTGCAACTTCCTTCACAATGTATATGAATTTTTCTTGATCCCTGTTCTTTTTACCAAAGGCTGCTCGCGAAGTGATGGTATATGTTGATGAGTAAATTTCCTGTGTAAGATTGATAGGTGATCCTGCTCTTGAGGCAATCGATTTAATGAGATTCCGTACCTCTTCTTCCCTAATAGGTTGGTAAGATTGAACACGTTTTGCACTTAAAAGCTCTAGAGTGCAAATTTTTCGTAATTGTCTCCAGTATTCACCATATGGTGCAAAGACAATGTCTGTAAAATCGTAAGACAAGATCCTTATGGCAAGGACATGGGGCCTGGATGCAAAGATAAGATCATGGGTTTTCATCACCTCTTTGGCAAACTCTGCTGATGAAACTACTACGGTGGAAACTTCTCCAAGCTTTAGGTGCATAAGCGGTCCGTATTTCTTGGCCAAGTCTCTTAGTCTTTGATGTGGTAGAGAGCCAGCGAGCTGGTGCAGGTTTCCTATAACGGGTAGCTTCCATGGCCCTGGCGGTAGATTTGAGGCTGAGCACTTGGTTTTGCCTCTGATCTTCCCTATTTTCAGTACCATGATCATAAAGAGCAAGAAGGCTAGCAGGACTTGGAAGGAAGGGCACTGAATCTCCATGTGGAAAACAAAGGTTACTTTGGATTATAGTGGCTTTTGATGAACCTTCATGCATTTGACATCTATGTATAAGAAATGATTAGTATCTTTTTCTTTTAATTAATAATATTTAAGAGCTATTTGTCTAAGGTGGCTGTTCTGTGATAGTTGTCTTAAGGTCTAGTATTATTGCTTGAAATAAATATTTTATCAAAACAAAATGTCAATGCTTTGGTCAGATTGCACGCGTTCTAAATCTGATTGGTTTTGACAAAAAATATAATAAAAATCTGATTGGTATCCTTTTCCAGCGGTCCTTAAAAATTAACAAACCTCAATTAACAAAGGTGAGATCGTTCCACGTTTTCTATTTTCTTTATTTTCTAAGGATAACTTGGAATCTCGAGGATATATAAATCTTTATTTTCAAGGGGCTCTGCCAAGTGTTTGATTAGTCCAAATATAGTACATTGCCAGAGTATAACTTAATAACAGTGGAGTTAAGAATTTGAATTGAACCAATTATTTCTCTTACATTTTAGTAAGCGCAGGGGAGACGTTTTAGTCATTTCCTATAAGGGGTAGCTTCCATGGCCCTGGGGATAGGTTTGAAGCAGAGTACTTGGTTTTGCCTCTCTTCCCTATTTTCTGGACCATGATTTTAGGGTTTAGCAAGAAGGCAAACATGACTTAGAAGGAAGGCCATTGAAGGTCCCTGAGGAAAATACAGGAGAGTTGGATTGGATTATAGTGGCTTCCTAGTGGAATTGCATGCATTTTTCATTTTTCATTTTTTTTAGTACAACCGATTCGGGGAGGGAGGTTTATACAAATAGTCATCGGGTGCCTAGCAATTTCGAACCTTTGCCCCATATAGGTCAAGGTGGAAGAACTCAATGAGCTATAATCCCTAAAGGATTTAGTTTCCTATTTATTTGTATTTATTTCCTAGATTTGCTATATATATTCCTTGTCTCTCAAGGACTTGATTCTTACCTAGAATAGGAAATCCTTTGTGTAGATACCAAGTAAAGCTTTGTTAATAATTATCATATGATTGTTCAATGAAAAGCATTGAGAATATTCACAACCTTTCATGGTATTAGAGCCTAAGACTCATAGTCCTCGATCCTCTATTTTTTTCTTGTTCCTTCTTTGTTTTTTTTTTCCGATGCCCATGGCTTCTTCTTCTCCGTTCTTGATCTCAAGAGTATCAATCACGTTATCTTTGTTCGTCTCAAGTGTGATAACTATCCAACATGGCTAGCGTAGATTGTTCCTATTCTTCGCAGTCATCGCTTGCTCTGCTTTGTTGATGGTAGCAACCTGTCTCCTTCTCCGGCCATTCTCAATCCCAAGGCTAAGAACGATGATTCTTCTCCTCTGTCTCTCCGAATATGATGACTGGGTCCAGAAAGATCAACGTGTTCTAACTCTCATAAATGGTTCTCTTCACCATAAGGTCCTAACCACGGTTGCTACCAAAACCACCGGTCGTGACACTTGGGTGGTGCTTGAGACTCATTTCGCTTCTCCGAATCAAAATAGTCTTCATCTACGCTGTGATTTGCTTCGCAAGTTTCCCGTGGTTATTCTTTCATCATCGATTTTCTTGATTGCATTAACTCTGTTGCCAATAACTTAGCTTTTGCCAGTGCTCCCGTTTCTGATTCTGATCTCCTTGTTGTGGTTATGAACAACGTTGGTCCCCTTTTTGAAAACATTGTTGCTGATGCTCAAGCTCGTGAGACATCCATCAACATGTCTTCTTTTGAAGCTTTCCTTCTCTCTGCGGAATGTCGACTTCAGGCTTCTTCTTCTCTTGTTATTTTTTCTGGTGCGACAGCCATTGTGGCTTCCTACTCCTTCCTCTTTTGGGTCTTCTTCTACTCATGGGCCTATTCAATGTTTCAATTGTCATGGTTTTGGCCATCGCTGCTGTCTATCCCTCCAAGGCTTCTTCTGTGCCTTCACCTCCATCTCATCTTCAAGGCATGACCGCTCAACATCCTTCGCATAATGGCCATCAACAATGGGTTGCAGATACCGGTGCTAACACTCATATTACCAACGAATTGAGACACTTATACCTTGCTAGAGAGTATCATGGTTCCGACAATGTTGGAGGTGTGCTTGGTGGAACAGGTTCCTATTAAAAATATTGGTCACTCTCGTTTCTCTTACCTTAATTATTCTTTCCACCTTAATGATGTTCTTCACTATCCTGATGCCTTTCTTCCTCTTTTATCTATTCATAAATTTTCTACTAACAACCATTGTTTCTTCACTTTTTTTTATTGATTGTTATTTTATCGAGGATTTGGCGATGGGGAAGAAGCTTTTCTAGGGCAAGAGCAGCAATGGCCTACATCCATTTTCTTTTATAGAAAATGAGCCTTTTCAAGTTTTGCCTGATCGCGTTGCTTTACTAGGTGTCCGTGTTGACCGCTCCATGTGGCACTCTTGCCTTGGTCATCCTACTTCATCTACTTTCCAATGTTTGTTATCACATAATAAGCTTCCATCTTCTGATGTCCATTGGGTAAAAGTGTTAAATTACCCTTTACTCCATATTTTTCTATCTCTTATTCTCCAATGAAACTTATTCACTCTGATGTGTGGAGTTCTTCAAATAAATCTATTGCTGGTTTTAATTATTATGTTTTATTTTTCGATGACTTTTCTCGTTGTTCATGGATTTTTCCGCCCTCTCTCTCTCTCTCTCTCTCAAGGGCCAAATTCCTCAAGGGCTCCACGCCATGAGCAACCTGCAATTTTCGCCCTCTCAATTCTAGAAATGTCCTTTCAAGCCAAATTTGTACCATCCATAGAGGTCCCTTTACGTTACGATTAACACGCTCAACGGTCGCTTCTCTCAAAGCTCTGTAAATCAAGGCCAGACTCAAAGGGCCAGTGGCAATATCTCTATGAGACGCTAAGCCCTTGGCCAGATGAAGCCACTCCATAGTAATGCAATTGAAGGCACTGGGGAGGATGAACCTGTATAACCAGTACATCGGAAACATTACATGCTCACCATGAGGATAATCCACCGGTTGATCCAAGAATGCACCCATAAAAGCCCCGTAAGCCCAATTGGAACCAATCAAGCCAGAAAGAACCTCGAGGTTTTTCTTTCTCTCTTTTTCTCTAGAAGGATTCTCTTGAAAATCCCCCAACCAATCAGCACTCTGCCTGTGAGGACGAAACCCAAAAATTACTGCAAGGTCAAGAATGGAAATTGACATGGGTCCGACACCAAAATCAAAGGTATTAGAAACGTTATTCCAGAATACCAAGGTTAAACCCAGGAGAGGAGAATCGGCCTAAAGCTGGATGGTGGAACACGTAATGGCTTGATAAATTCCATTGTCAAGCCAATAGTTTGTATAACGAGGCTCCATCTTCGCCATCCAGTCTACCCAGCGAAGATCAACACTCGATACATCAATTTTTGGAAAAAACTTAGGAAGCATCTTATTCCAATTCGACCAGTCGACACCTTCGGCACGAAAAACGGGAATAGAAGCCCGAATTGGATGAAACTCATAATTCCAAAGTTGGTCAAATTTCTGGTCTACATATCCGGGTCCCAAAACATAGTAGTCATTTACAAAACTGATGAGATCTTTGCAAAACTGGAAATCCACCTGGCCAGCGGTAAATCTCTCGACCCAGCCATCAAAAAAGGTGGCAAAGTCCCTCACCCCCACCCCTAAGATAAAAATAGGAAGAGCAGTGGCATCTTCAGAAGAAGAAGACTCAGGAACAATAGCAGGAGTTTTCTTTGGCGCCATTCTCTGAAAAATAAAAATCGGAGCTCAGGGTTTAGGCTTTTTATTTGAAAACTTTGAATTCTGACGCGATTGAAAGAAGATAGAAAGGTAAGATAAAAAAAAGGCAAACTTCACATCACCCATTTAAAACCTGACACCACTTTTCGCAAATTGCCCATCAGACAATTTGCCACTTCCGATTGCCACATGGCCAAAACTAAAAAGCCTGCTTTAGGGCACGACATCCCACAAAATCTCACTTGAGGATACATCGTGCGCTGTATAAGAAAGTTTTTTTTTTTTTTTTTAAGGGATAAGCCGAAATAAAAACTTTAAGGGCTTTAAGGTAGATACACTTTTATTCCTTAAAAACAAACCGTTATTGATGCAGTTATTTCTACTCATTAGAAATAAATAGTCGTTGTTAGTTTAACAATGGGACAAACTTAATGGACTAATCAGTGATTAGTTATAAATTAACTGCCAAAAACATTGTTTTGAAAGCAAGAAAATGTTCACAACTGTTACAAGTACAAAATAACTATTCACAAGTCCATGAAAAAAGCAGAAACGGAATCAAGCAAAAAATTCCAAAATAGTGGAGATCAAATCCACCAGGTCGTCCATGTCCATATCAAGGGCTCGTCGAGCAGAGACCATCTTTTTGCTGACCAGCTGAGCCCGAAAAGATTGAGAAGTCAAATCCTCAGCAGTAGGCCCACTAGCAGCGATCCGGGCCCGAATGTCTCCCAATTTGGCCTCCAATTCCACCTTCAACTTGAGGTCAGCAGAAATGTTTGCTCTCAGCCCAACCTCTTCTCCTTCCAAAGCTTCAAGCTGATCTAAGACATCCTCCGTGGCTTCAGCAAGGTCCACAAATTCTTCCTTACGATCAAAGTGATCTTCCATAATCTCTTCAGGGTCCTTCGCAGCGGGAAGGATCTCTTTGATTATACAAATATGCTTCAAGGTCTTGCTCAACCACTGCTCCAAATGATTAATCAGAGGCAATATTCCCTACAGGGTATCAGGAGTCGCCACCAGATCAAAATCAGGAGCCCGAATTGTATTCCAGAGATATCTGAGACCATCTATTACATTAGCGAGTACCATATCAGGCTTCCTCAGCTCCATGATAACTCGCTTACCTGCTGCACTGGTGAGGTTGGCAGCACGCTCAGATCTAGGCCCATGAATCCTAGACATAATTGAACTCTGGAAAACAGAGTTCCTCCTTGAGATTCGTCCTTCTGCAGCTACATCTGGGCCCGAATATGGCTCATAGGGTGGAAGATTGACCCCTTCTTCAAGCTTGATAGTCCTTACCTTCAGCATCAGCATAGTGGATCTTTTATCAACAAAAGGTCCCGAAACCTTTAGTCAAAGCTTGAATTAAATTGAAACAAGACAAACCTAAGGCACATCTTCTGGGCCCACTAAAGGCGCTTCCTCAGCACCAGGAGAAGACTTAACCCTCACCTTTTTACTCCTAACTTCTGGAAATTACAAACTGGCTTTAGAAATGAACAAAAGAAGGACTCCTACCAAAATTGAAAAGGTCTGGAAATAAGAACATATCATCTTCAGGGGCCAAACCAGGATCAACGTCTAAGGTCGGTGGATCAGAAGCTCTATACTTCCTTTGAAGCGGTATTTCATCCTCCTCTTCATCACCATTTTCTTTGTCTCCTTCCTCTAAGGGAGCCTTCCCTTTATCCTCGGGCCTAAGACTCGAACCAGAAGGACGAGAAGGTACGAGAGGAATGAGAGGCATTTCTACTCTCTCCTCCGGAAAAACCTCACCAGCAGAAGGGACATCACTCCAAGCTACAATGAAGAAAAAGAAAATTAACTCTACTAAAATCAAAAGAAGGAAGCAATATTAACAAAGCTTTACCAATTCCCAGGACCACTCGGCTCGTTCGCAATAGTTTCTGCCAAAATACCAAAAACAATCCAGATTGTTAGAAATGGTACGAATGGCTTGGAATGAAAGCAAAAATACTAAAAATGGTACACCCCAACCTATTATGGTTTCTCCTGGGAAGCGCACCGAGCTACGCTGCATGGATGATTCTTCCTGCTCCGTCATTAATCAAGCAAAAGGGTAGTTTTGAAAAGTCGAAGTGTAGAGGAGCTTGGCAGAATCAGGCAGCCATGAGAACAACCTGTTCTCCTATAATTCATGGAATGATGGGGTACAGAATGAGGACGGATCATAGGGAGGAACTCTCACCTTATCACTCATGTTCCGCCATGATGCCCTTACCTCTCTAACCTCTTGAGGCATCAGAGATGGGTTCCGCCATGAACTCCCTTTGTTTACTGAGTTGTACCTTAATTCAGGAATGGCCTAAACAAGTCCAAACTGCCTGCTCACAAATTGGGGATTGTAAGCTTCGACCCCATAAGCGCACCTTTTGTCAGTATGAATCCCTCCAAAGAAGAGATCCATGTTGGTTAAATAAGAGATGCTTATGTCAGCATGTAATCTGGACCGAAAATCAGTCAATTCCCTCCAACGCCGGGGAGCTTCATGAAGACCCCTATCCACGAACCAAGGTGTGTCACTAAACAATGAACAAAGCCAGGTCATTCTTGGACGTCGCTTACACTCTCTGAAGGAAATAAAGAATTCTTCAGTGCTGACTGGCCTTTTGGAATTAATAGCCAGAGCAGTGGCTGGGACATCGTCCTCAAGATATTCCAATTCTTCATTCCCCAGCTCAGGGAAGTACCACTCTAACCATATTTGGACAATCCAGACAGGACCACAGACATGAGATTAAACGGGGAGATTGTAATCTAATAAAGTTAGTGATAGAGAAAGGCTAACATGAAAGGGCCCGTTGCCAGACCAGTCTCGTTGTGAAGTGCCTCGGCTATATGCATGTATTCAGTCTTCACACCTTCATCAGCGTGAGGGAAGATAAACTTGTTTAGCCAGAAAAGTAAGAACATCATGTGTTCTTGATCACGGTCTATCATCCCCTGGTACGCCATCACAAAATCTCAGATTTACTAGCTCTCCTGGGGACCCCAACTTTCCGATTCTTCATTTCGTAGTCCCCCAGGACGTCGATGCTGGGACCCCAAGGTCTAAAGCCAAAAAGGGCCGCCATGTCTAGAATGGTGGGGGTCATAGGCCCAGGATCGAAAGCAAAGGTGTTAGAAGTACTGTCCCAGAAGCAGAGAGCAATACTCACCAACGAAGGGTTCAAATCAATCTGGTGTTTGGACAATAGAATGGCATGAAAAATCCCATTTTGCATCCATTTTTCTTTGAACAGAGGCATCATCTTGTCTACCCAGCTGGCCCAAGGAAGAAAATCCTCAGGAAGAGGCACATTAGGGTTCGAGCCCAACTGTTTTAGGTTCGCTTCCCAAGACCCCCAATCGATATCCTCCAAGCCGTAACATAATGGAGCACGAACCAAGCGAGTATACGAAACCAGCAAATTTTAGGGCTTGGCCTGATAATAATGAGGACCCAAAAGTGGAGTTTTGTAGGGACCCCTCAGTGTCAATGGAAAAGGAGAATAAAGCCTAGCTGCGCTAGCCGATTATTCTTGAGCAAGAGCAGCTTGAAATTCATAAGCATGCTTCATTGCCTCTTGTTCGGAAATCCAATTAGGAACTTCAGTGGAAGCCTTGGTAGTTTTTGTTCGTTTAGGGGCCATGAAAGGTAGCGGCGGTGTGTAGAAGAAGAAGAGAGTCTGCGCAATGGTCTTTTCAGAAAAGGGGAGTTCGAAAAATGAGAAGCTGGGAAGTTTTCTTTGGACAGGCCGAATTAATTGCTAGACGTAGGAAGACAGTTGTTGACTTTCTACCACTAATATGGCACGTATCTTTCAAAAAAAAAATTCTTCACAATTTGACATATCTGTAAGAAGCTAGAGGGCTTAATTTTAATAGACTTGACCCAAGCCTATCAAAACTAGGGGGCAATGTTTGTACCCAGTTTTGGTAAATGGACCAAAAATGGTCTAACGGGTTAAGGGAATATTTTAAAGATAAATCCAGGCCCATTAACATTTGTTTTTTCTTAAAGGGTCATCTTTTTCCTAACGGGCTTTTGGAATAAATCGATAAGAAGGCCCAAATTGTAGAGGATCAGATCCTTATCTCGCACTAAAGGCCAAAAATCGATAAACGTGTTCTCTAGGCCCACGTGGGAGGCTGAAGGGGATTATCACATTTAATGACTACTTGACCTCCTTCTCTCCCAGTAAGAAAACAAGTTGTCCAGAAGCCACTAAAACAAGAGAAGAATCAAATTGCCAGCCAGTTCTTCAGTACAAAGGGGTCAAATCAAGAGAGCTTCACAAAGAAAACTGACGGTTCCTAGCAAAAGCCTTCCGTCATTCCCTCTATGAATCGGTTAAGACCAACAAACCAACAGCTAACCTTGAACCACAAGCCAAAGGTCTTGTCGCAGTTTCCATCATTACAAGCTTCTTCCTGCTCTATAAATAAAGAAGGTCTACTTCAGAAGAAGAGGACTCTCTCTCCAAAATCAGACGCAACGTCTTAAAAACACTTGAAAACTCTCGAGATAGCAATATGCCTACTCTCTTTAGATAACCAGTCGACAACTCCTATGTTTATCTCTCATAGCTCTACCATATTCATGGTATGATTTTCTTTTAAAAGTAATCTGTTTCAATTCTTGTAATCACTTAATTGGATTGAGAAATCTCCAGTTTCTCTTTCCTTGCTTTATAATTTGGATTTAAAAATAATTGATGGATAAATTAAAGAAGGTTCTGTTAGTTAGTTTCGTTTACGCTTAGATCGAGCATAAGTTGCAAAAAAACCATCTTAAATAAGTTCACTTAATTTCCTAAAAATGAATTATGGACTATTTTAGTATATAAAATCGAATTCCCGCCTTCGTTCCTTTATAAAAGTCAAAAGAGCCAACGTTTGGGCCCGAAAGGGAACAGGGGCTCGAATGAAACAATAACGATAGGAGGGATAGGAAGTTAAGTTGGGCCCGAATTAACTATTAATCCAGCCTGAGGACGATATAGACATTGAAATTGGTTGATAAAACCCAGATAGGGTCTTACTAACAACGATCTTGGTCTCTCTCTCTCTCTTACTTGTTCAGGTATCGCTCATACTTGTCAGGTTGACACTCGCGAAGGAAAGAATATTGAAGTCCTCTTAATTGAGGCATAGAAAAGAATCAATCCAGGCCAGTACCCCCTTTGGAGCACAATGGCTTGAGAAGAAGTCCAGAAAAAGACGCGCAAGTTCCATCAGAATTAACCATTCATAAGCATCCATACCAGGTCTATTGGGCTGGTTATATATCCAATTGTGGCACGCCTACGCAACACCACGAATCAGAGTTGAGAAAAGTTGACAGGCAGGGCCTCGACCAGGCCTGGTTGCTTTTGGCAAACTAATTCAACTTTCAATTTTGTTCAGAAATTGAAGGAGTCCTCTCCGCCAGCCAAGAGACACCATCAAATCGGGGCATTGGTGTTGATCCAACAAACCTCTTCGTTCCTCCGAGCAAAGTTGACCCCCGCGGGCGGAGAAAAGGAATGGTTGACGGTAAAAATGACCAACACATGTTTTGCATTTTCCTCATCAGGTTTTTTCCCTACCTCTGAAAACTTTCGTTTCCTTTAAATACATGCAAGGTTTTGATTATCTTTAACGATTATTATATATCTCGGTAAGTTTTGGTCATTGATGATACTGAAGTTGTTTTGCATTTCAGTAGGGGTGGGAACTCAAACCGACGAACCGGAAATCCGAGCCGAACCGTACCGAATCAAACCGGAAAAAAAAATGAGTTGACAAAAAAGTCAACAACCGGTCAAAAACTGAACCAGACCGATTTCGGATCCAGTTCCATGTCTTTAAAAACAGATTGGGCCGAACCGAACCGGTCAAATTAAAAAATATATATAATTTCAATATATATTTATATTTAATGCTATATTTTAATTTCACTAAAAAAAAAATAATATTTATCCAAGTTCAATTTCAAAATATCTCTCTTTTCTAACTTTAATATTTAATTTTTATATGAAATTGAATAATTTGTTAATTTTCAAGTAAAAAAATAATATTTTAGTTGAGAATTGTATTAAAAAATAATTTTAAAAAATAATTTTTATAATCCGGTTCAAAACCGAACCGGAACCGAAACCTGTTCAAATCGAACCAGACAGTTTTTGAAATTTTTTGTGTGAAAACCAAACAGAACCAAACAGGATGAATAGTACCGGATTGGTTCTAATTTGAGGCAAAAACCGGTCCAAATCGAACCGTGCCCACCCCTACATTTCAGTGTAAACTTGTAAATTTGAATTTTGAGTTGTTAGTGTCTGAAGTAGGTTTTATGGGAAATTTTAAACTTAGGATTCATTGCCAACTTGAACAAGCGCAAAAGAAAGTTCTTGAATACTGAGTACATAAAAATCACATTTTCACCGACTTTCATGTCTAGATAACTTTAAAATTTTTGACATAATTTATGTGTTGATATGGAAACATGCATGAAAGAATCGCACAGGAAGCATTAGTAGTCATGCTAGTTAGTTCTCCATTCTTGCCACAAGAAACTGGCACTAAATAAACCAGACGATACATAAAAAGATTATTATTGAGGGGTGAAAGGGTTCTGATTCATGGAATGGGATGGGTAGATCGAGAGTAAAAGAAAAAATTTATTTTCTTTTTAAAATTTGTTTTATTTTTAGGGTTTTAGAAGTCATTTTACATAGGGATAAATTTGTCTTTAAATTTTTTAAAATAAGGTGGGTGGAAAAATATGAGGTGGATGAAAATAGCAGCACTCTACATATATTATACACATGAAAAAAATTTGGGGCCCCTAAAAAATTAGGAGCCCTGTGTTGTGGCACCACTTGCACACCCTCAGGACCACCCCTGCATCTGTAAATTGTTCATTGTTAGTTAGCTTTATGAGGTAGTTTAAATCAAGCTGTGATTCGCAGCTTCTAAAGTTTATTGGGATAAATTATAGCTTTCCAACTATGGCCTTTGCAATGATTGATCTCATGCCAGCTTTTACCTCATGCTGTCATCACTGGGTAAATACTAAATATACAATTACTGTCCTAAATTGATGAATATATTTTCTTTTTTTATGATAAATATGTTTTGGTTTTTAGGATGGAAATTCTAGATTTGAGAATTACCAGTAGACATGCGAACAGTGGTGTCAATCTCAGGGGCAAAGTGCTTCCGGCGAGCAGAGGGAGGTTGCTGTTGGCAGGGTTGGGGTGGTTGACCAGGTTGGGTGGGTGGTGGTTGAATTAATTTAATAGTGGGGGACAGCTAAAGGGTATTTTAGGAATAATAGTGGGTAGAAAGTTAGAATTGTTTTTTTTCAAATTTATATAAGAGTGTGTATTTAGGGATAGTTTGTTTACATATAAGTTGGCCTTACATCGTGGCAAAGGATGAACATAGATGCTCAGACACTTTCTTGATGACTTACTTTAGATGGAACTCTCAAAGCAATTTACGTTTTTTAGGATCCGAAATGAAAAATAACGAGGAAATATAAGATGTTGTAATAAAGAACACTTGGAATAAAAAGGACAAAATGGACTCGTTATAAAAGAATACCAAATAGATTAAAGGGATGTGATGTCCTTTAATTTCCTTATGCAGTGGAAGGTTGAGGACAACTTAAATACAGCGATGCCACATTTGGGGACTAAGATTGAATGTTTGTTGGATGAACAAATGGAGGCAAAAATTCCAAATTTTGTCCAGATTGTAGAATATGGTTTAGTTTTAAAAGAAATTACTTATCCCTTCCGATGGATATCAACATTTTATAACTTATCCATTCTAATTCCCACAAAAGAAAAAATCATTCTACCTCTCCGCACGTACCTTCATTTCTTACTTCAATCTTGTGGGCTATATCCAATACAATCCAATCCTAAGAACCAAACCAAAATGATTAATCTGAAATGAAGAGTTATATGATTGTACTAGCATTATTATTTGAAGGCATGAGGAAAAAGGTTTTGTGATTGTTTTCTCGGAGAATGAAACATTCAATATGAGTAGGGAAAGAAGCTATGAGGATATAAGGATAAAACCAGGAAGGAGGTTGCATGAGATGGTGAAAAACATAAAATTCACGTACATTGGGAACTGAAGTAACAGACACAAATGTCCAAAACCAATGTTGGATTCATGGAGACATCCAATAAGTGGAAGATAAGTTCATGTTCTTGTGAGAATGTGAAGAAATATGCCACATTGGAAAGTTAAGAAACTAGCAAGGGCTTATAGGGAGTTAGCTACTCCCCTCATTGCCAATTAGTTTTCGGGCGGAATGTTAACTTCCTTCATGGTATCAGAGCAACTCAAAGTCTAACAACTCAAGTTGCACTATTTCCTCTTGACTAAGATCAATGTTGACTTTGTATAGAGTTCTTCCAAGTGATGTTTTTTCATTGTTTTTAGAAAACGATTTGTTTTAATGTGGAAACAGTACTTTCTGCGGAACCTGGACTGGCTCTCTCTGGTCTTTAATATACTTTTTTGTTTAAATTTTTGAAACAAAATCCGTTCTGCAAAGATTTCTTGCCACAAGCAGCTTCAACAGTCCTGAGATAAGAGGGTGCAGCAGAGGGCAATACTGCTGCTTTGGTAACAGAACTCACCACTTCTATTATTTCCTTTGTACTTTTTTTATCTTGTTAACAATTAGTGTAAAAAGTGCTTGCTTAATTGAAGGAGAAGTTTGAGATGAGTAAACAAAAAATAAAGAAGATGTTCAACAACGTTAATCTCTCTGTTTCCTCATATGTTACTGCTTGGGTGGCCATGGTCCCTTCTCCAAATTCCCTGAAGGATCCTTTTTTCCCTGAATGCCTAAATTGGTTATTGGGTAACCAACACCATGATGGTTCATGGGGTCCTCATAATTTCCATCCCTTGTTAAAAAAGGATGCTCTCTTGTCTACTTTAGCATGTATCCTTGCACTAAACCGATGGAGCGTTGGTCAAGAACAAATAAAACAACGGTATGTCTGTTTCTTTTGCTAAGTTTCCTCCAAATTAATGCTTGCATTATAAAGGATTACCCTCTCTGAGTCTGTCTTGCTTTTCTAGGACTGCATTTCATTGAGTCAAATTTAGCTTCAGCTACTGATGAAGAGCAATAATCGCCTGTTGGATTTGATATAATGTTCCTTCTATGATTGAATCTGCAATGAATTTGGATATGAATCTTCCCCTGCGAGGATCAACCCTAGATGCTATATTTCAAAGGAGAGACTTTGAGCTTCAAAGGTACATTTCCTTGCTTTTCCCTCGGTTTATGGTTGGTCCAATTTCTCGGTAAAGTTCATTTAATATTATTATTTCTTTCCATGACTTGGCTAATCAAGCCACCTAGCTCAAATCTGTAGCTACTGGTTTGGCTTTGTTTATTAGAATCTTCGAAAATGTAGTTTTACCAGGGGTGATATACATGATAGTGACACTTGTATCAGTTCATATGCAATTTAAAGTCATGGAAATGCCATGAATTAAATTTATTTATTGCTTCCTTAACTATCATAAGTGAAAGCATCTATTCCGAAACTCAGAGGGATGGAGAGCCTTCCTAGCATATACTTCAGAGGGAAATGGAAAGTTTCAGGATTGGGAGACGGCCATGAAGTATCAACGGAAGAATGGATCCTTGTTTAATTCACCATCAACCACAGCTGCTGCTTTTACTCACCTTAAGAATCCCAGTTGTCTTACGTATTTACGCACACTCTTAGAAAAGTTTGGGAATGCAGGTTTCTCCCTCCATGCATGTCATTAGTTTGCTAGCAGTGGTTACTAGATTAGGATTGATACAGTTTAACTCATTATTTCCAATTTACTCTTTTCAGTCCCAACAATTTATCCTCTAGATAACTATGCTCGCCTTACTATGGTTTCCAGTCTAGAAAGTTTGGGTATTGATCGACATTTCAGGGAGGAAATTACAGGTGTACTGGATGGAACATACAGGTAATTAATGTTCCCTAGATTAAGTTTACATATACACCAGTAATGGGGTTTTTGGTGTAACTTTGAAGTAGAATATTGGATTGCTGTTCTGTTCTGTTAAGGGGTAATATTCTTAAGTGAAGCATTAATTTAGATATTTTATTGGTTCTCATCCATGGGGTAGCATGACATTAGTCAACAAACTGCAGATTCTGGCTGCAGGGAGATGAAGATATATTTTCAGATGCTGCCACTTGTGCAATGGCATTTCGACTCTTACGTGTTAATGGATATGATAAAAGAGCCAACATCCCTTGCAGCCAACCACATTGTGAGAGGGTGAAGGAGGAACAAGTGTCCAAGTGCCAGTAGATAAAAGAGCATTGAATTCATTTTGCATTGCTAGTCGCCAATTGTCAAACTTAGATGCTTGAAGATAAGTAGTAGGAATGTAATCAGTGGAGGAAGGAAGAGGATGTTTGGTAGCAGTGAATGCTTTGGGCTTATGAATACCATTTTTGGATCTAGTAACCATGGGATGCACATTAGAAACAGGAGGAGGCACAGGGGGATGCGAAAGCTCAGAATGATTTGGAGAGACAGGGTGATGCGTAGGCACAGATGCTGGTGGAGAAATAGAGTGAGGAGGGACAGCAGGTTGGGAAGAAGATGAGAGAGAGGTGGAGAGAAGCACAGGGACAGAGGGTGGAGGCATTGAAAAGTGAAGATTAATAGATGAAGATGGAGAAAGAGACTGATCAACAGAGGATGGAACTGAAGAAACATCTTTAAATGGAAAAGTATCCTCATCAAATGTAACATGTCGAGAGACATAAATCCGATTAGTTTCCAAATCCAAGCACCGATAACCTTTGTGTTGTAAACTGTAACCCAAGAAGACACATCTCTTACTTTTCCCATCAAGTTTAGAGGAAATGTAGGGCTTTAACCACGGATAACAACTGCACCCAAAAACTTTAAGTTTGGAATAATCTGGAGACTTGCGAAATACCAACTCCCACGGTGATTTAGTATTTCCTGAGATAGGCAACCTATTTATAAGATAAATGGCAGTGGTAAAAGCTTCAACCCAATAGGAATGAGGAACACTGGATTCAACTAATAAGGTCCGAGCTGTCTCAACAAGATGCCGATGTTTCCTCTCCACACAACCATTTTGTTCAGGTGTGTGTGGACAACTGAGTTGTTGGACAATACCATGAGTATGTAGAAAAACTTTAAACTGTAAACTGGTAAATTCACCCCCAGAATCTGAACGAAGTATCTTGATTTTATTACCAACAATATTCTCAACATAGGCTTTGAAGATTACAAAAGTAGAATACACCTCTGATTTAGTCTGCAAAGGAAAACACCAACTGTACTTGCTAAAGTCATCGACAATGAGAA
This sequence comes from Prunus persica, assembly GCF_000346465.2. NCBI lineage: Eukaryota > Viridiplantae > Streptophyta > Magnoliopsida > Rosales > Rosaceae > Prunus > Prunus persica. Next base: position 15,622,102 of record NC_034012.1, read on the forward strand.
AATAATATCGAAAACCACTTCCTGAAGTGACAGAAGCTGGTCCCCACAAATCACAATGTAATAGCTCAAGAGACTGAGAGGTAGATGTAGTGGATGAACTAAATGGTAGTTTGTGATTCTTAGCAATAGCACACTTGGAGCAAAAGAAGTCAACAGATGATGTACCCTTAATAGCAAGCTTAGTACGAGATATTATTTTGCGAAAGATAGATGAAGAAGGGTGTCCCAGCCGACTGTGCCAAAGTTTGACGGAACCCTGAGCACTGACGTAAGCATAAGAGGATCCAGAAGATGGAGCAGTAGAGGAACAGTCTAGCAGAGGGTAAAAGCCATCTTTAACGGGACCCTGCAAAAGCGTCTTCCCCGTAGTACGATCCTTTACAACAGATCCATCAGAGTCAAGTGTTAAAGCACAATAGTTATCTTTGAGAAATTGGGAAGCAGATAACAAGTTGTGTTTCATTTGAGGAACATGGAGCACATTACTCAAATGAAATTTAGCATGAGGAGAATGCAAAGAAGAAGAGCCAATGTGATGTATAGAGAGACCATTACCATCACCGACATAAACTTTGTCCTCGCCAGTATACGGTGTTGGTGAAGAGATGTTGGCAATATCATTAGTGATGTGAGTTGTGGCGCCAGAATCCAGTATCCAAGATGGAGAAGGTTTGGAGGTATAGTGTGCACACATGGCTGCAAGTTTGGCAGGAGGAATCTTCCCAGAGAAGTCAGGATTCATGCGATCATAGCAATCAATAGCTTCATGACTAGTAGAGCCACAAATTTGACAAGGAGCACGATTACTACTGAAGGAAGAGTGACGAACACCTTGTGGATGACCACGATTGGAAGATTGACCCCTATAAGTGCCTCTGTGTCCACGATTGTTATTGTACCGGCCAGGATTATGATAGTGATTACCGCGATAGGTGTTCCGTCCACGATGAGAAGGGAAACCAAAGGATTGTTGAGATTGTGCAACAGATGCTTGAGGCGGTGGAGTTGGAAGAAGAGGCGGTTGAGACTGAGCAGAGAACGCCTGAAAGGACTCAGTGGTGGAAGAAGAGAGCTTCTTGCGACGGGACATTGAAAGCTCCTTGGTGAGAAGAAGGCCATGTAACTCATCCAGAGACGTGGAAGAAAGGCGCAACATTACAGAATCAATAAATGATTCAAATTCATCAGGTAATCCAGCAAGAGTAGCCGCAATGAGATCTCGATCAGAAATAGGCGCACCAGCAGCAGAGAGAGAATCAGAAATTTCTTTGAGGTGTTGAAGATAATCTGCCATAGATTGAGCACCTTTTTGAATCGCTTGGAGTTGAGACCGGAGTTGATGGATGTGAGCATCGGAGACACCACCAAAACGTTGTTCAAGCTTGATCCAAAGATCTCGAGCAGAAGAGACACCAACAGTGAAAGGAATAACATCTTCGGAGAGTGTAGAATTTAACCAAATCAACAGATTCTGATCTTTTTCATACCAAAGCTCAAAGGCTGGATTAACCGATCGATCTGGAAGGAAAGGCGGTGGACATGGCTCAGTACCTTCAACAATGCCAAAAAGTTTGTAGCACCTGAGAATTGGGGCAAACAGAGCACGCCATGGAAGATAGTTAGATCGCTTGAGCTTAATCGACACCATGCTTCCAATATTCTGAATCGTGAGAGAAGCATACGAATTGGACAAGTTAGGGTTTGTCGAAGAATTTGGGGGAAAGTTCGGAAGAGAGTCAGGAGATGCAGAATCTGACGGAGACGCCATGGCAATCAGAAACGAGAATTGCAGGAGAAGAACAGCAAGAATCAGAGAAACGAAGCGGAAGAATGGATTGAATTGGCCGTGAGGCAAACGGCGACTGATACCATGTAGAAACTCTGTGGTCTTGTAAAAGAGAGAGAGAGAAGAAGAAGAGAAAAGAGAGAAAGGTTTCTTAAGAATTAAGAGATCTGTTACTTCTCATTAATTAACAAAAGAATTAATACAATTACATATATATAGCCTTTTGACTATTTACATTTAGCTATTCTAAACCAACCACAGAAAGCAAACTAATTACATGAGTAACAAACTTATAACAGACTAAACTAATAACCAACCAACTTTAGTTATGATATATCATCTTCATCTTTAGTTTCTGCAGGTATTTTTCCATCTAGGTTCCTAGCTTGGTCCTTATCACTTCCTTTTGACAGAAACTATGTAATTGATTTATATATGCTGTCTCGTACGTAGATCCATTAACTCAATTTTCAGAAGATTGCTTCTTCAATTCCCCTGGAGGATACTTGAGGGATGTTGGCGCTGCGTTAGAATTGTTTAAAGCTTCAGAAATCACCCTACATCCTGATGAATCAGTTCTGGAGAAACTAAATTACTGGACGCATTGCTTCCCGAAACAAGAATTATCCTCTAATTTAATTCAGGCGCATAGACTCAATAAGCATATTGGCCAAGAGGTAGCTTCCTATGTATTAAGTGCTTTAGATTTGGTGATGTAGCTTATCCTAAACTATATTCCTCCCTAAAACTGAAACTTTTTTATTGTTTTCAGGTGGATCATGCTCTTAAGTGTCCTTACCATGCAAACTTGGGTCGGTTGTCAATCAGGAAAGTTATAAAGCATTACAACGCAGATAGTACAAGGATTCTAAAATCTTCTTACAGGTAAACAAACTTCTACTAGTTTCTTACTCTAATTAATTCCCCTTCTTCATTCTCCCCCTCTTTTAAGGAAATTGAGTTCTGTTGAATTATTACGAGCAGTCAGTATATATTACTGATATATCCTTGTACTCATCTTAAGTTCTTTGAACATTGGGAATGAAGATTTCCTAAAACTGGCAGTGGAAGACTACAATTTTTGCCAATCTATATTCTATACATCATGGAGAATTCAACCATTTTGCAAGGTGCTTGTCCTCTCTCTCTCTCTCAAGCTTCTTTGTTTCATTGTGTAAGGCTTGCGACGCAGAATATATATTTTTTTTTTCTCCTTTTCCAAAGTGCAATATTTCCTCCATTTAAGCAGGTGGGTTGTGGAGAACAGATTAGACAAGCTAAAGTTTGCTAGGCAGAAGCAGCCATACTGTTACTTCTCTGCTGCTATAAGCCTCTTCCCTCCCAAACTATCAGACGCCCGCATATCATGGGCCAAAAGTGGATTTCTCTTAACTGTTGTTAATGACTTCTTTGACATTGGAGGTTCGGAAGAGGAACTGGTAAACCTTATACAATTGGTCGAGAACTATGTAATTTTCTTTCTTTTCTTTTTTTTTCATTTCTCGTCTGTTTCCATTTGATTTGTTGTTGGTCCATCATTTCTACTTGTCCTCCTACATTAGTCTTTTTTGGCTAGTCTCAGTGTTCCTTGTATTCAACAGCAGGTGGGATGTGAATGCAAGTGTTGATTGTTGCTCTGAGCACGTTCAAATTATATTCTCAGCAGTTAGGAGCATAATTAGTGAGATTGGAGTCGAAGCTTTCAAATGGCAAGGACGCGGTGTGACAAATCATGTGATTGAGATTGTAAGATGTAATCTTTTACTTTGTTCATGTTATGTCATTTTTTTCTCCTGATAGTCCTGAGCATCAGAGACAGAGAATGTCTTAGAATCACCTGAACACTCTATTAACAGCAACCGATGATTTTGATATTTTGAATCATCGATGTTTGATTTTAGTGGTTGGAGTGCCTCAAGTCTATATTGAAGGAAGCTGGCTGGTCGAGAAACAAGTTGGAGCCAACAATGGAAGAATACATGGCAAATGCATATGTATCACTTGCCTTGGGACCAATCGTCCTCCCAGCTCTTTATTTTGTTGGGCCCAAGCTTTCAGAGGACGTGTTAGGAAATTCAGAACTCCAGCACTTGTTTATGCTTATGAGCACTTGTGGCCGTCTTCTCAATGATATCCATAGCTGTAAGGTACAGAACCTCCACCCCTTCTCTTTAAAACAAAAACAAAAGAAACGAACTAATAACCGGCCATCATCTAATATCGATAACTCTGCCCTATTTGCAGAGGGAGCTAGAGCAAGGGAAGCTAAATGCTGTGTCATTTGAAAGGACCCGCCCCGAATTTTCTCAAAACCCGAGACGAACCCTTTGGAATTCCTGACATCACTCCGATGCCAGACCCAATTACTAAAGACCGAGACTTCCTGCCGAAATTTCGGCAGAGTCTCCCCTATAAATTGGACATTTCCCAAAATTTATACCTGCATAAAAACGCAGTTAATATTCCCAACTGGCAGCATGCACAATATAATTTCATGCAATTCACACAAATGGCCTTCGGCCTTCCAATAATTCTTAACCAACTACCAAACATGCTAACAAAACAATTCATGCCTTAAACAAGGCAAACAATTCAAATCTAAATTATGACTAACATTTAGTCTGCGGCTGCACCTAATAACCTTAGGCTACCTACGTACCCTCCTTGAGGGATCAAGCCACACGTAGTTCTTCCCTAAAAACCCAATTCCACACTTGAGCGATACCTTATTTCATTTCTTTGTATTACATATAATCTCCCCATACGCCGGTACAACCAACGCCACGTATGGGGCATGTCAACACGCCGGATAACCTACGCCACGTGCGACCATGCCATACTATCATAATATCTCCCCATACGCCGGTACAACTAACGCCACGTATGGGGCCTGTCCCAACGCCGGATAACCTACGCCACGCGAGACCTCAATATCATATCACAAATCTCCCCATACGCCGGTACAACCAAAGCCACGTATGGGGTCTGTCGACACGCCGGATAACCTACGCCACGTGCGACCTCAACACAATATCACAATAGCTCCTCATACGCCGGTACAACCAACGCCACGTATGGGGCCTGTCTCAACGCCGGATGACCTACGCCACGTGAGACCTGAACAGCATATCTCATATCTCCCCATACGCCGGTACAACCAACACCACGTATGGGGTCTGTCCCAACGCCGGATAACCTACGCCACATGGGACCTAATTTTCACTTGGTGGTGCTTGTAGTGAATCCAAAATCCAGGGAGGTACCTACAGTAGTGCGTATAGCACTCCAAACTGACATTCTAGACTCTGTTGTACCCTTGTACAACCATATATAATTATATAAATAATTCTAATATTGTGTAACCCTCCACAATAGTCTAGCTCCCGATAATCCCCCCTGGAAGGGTGAGATTACTCCGGGAGACTCACGGTCAACCAAGGGTCAAACTACTCTAACCCTGGTCAAACGGACCTACAGAACCCACGACCTCCAATTTCCGATTCGAAAGTCTCTATGGGTTCTACCAGGTATAGGACACTTGTCCTGCGAGTTTGGTTCAGATCAGACGGTCGGATTTCTCACGATCGCATGATCTGACGGTTAATATAAAATATAAACTTTAAATTATTATTCGGAACATCCGGGGCTCCGATTCACGATCCGTGAATTCCTACACGATCCTAGAAATACCTAGATTAACATATATTAAATTTGGGACCATCCAACGGTCCCAACCTATCGAACCCGGATAATCGCATAGTGTGTGCGATTATCCGTTCGATAGTCAAACGACGTCCGAATTGAGATCTGCGAAATCCTACGCACTCGTGACAACCTAAGGATCTCATCGGAACACAGTGCCACTTTTTCTACAGTGCCCACGCGCCGGCAGCGGGGTGCCCAAAGCGATAACGCTTCGCCGGAAAATCTTAAAACCAAGGCTCCAAATTCCTACCCTAGGTATAACACCCTATTTGGAGCCACTTTTGTTCTTGGACCTATCCCAAAAAGTGGCCGGAAATGGCCGATCACGGGGGCCGAAGTTCGGCCGATTTTCAATTCGAAAATCGGGTTGTCTACGCTAAGAATCGATCTAATCCTACCCAACCATCAGCTAGAACAGCTCGAGAGGTTCAAGATCCATACCTGGGTCAACGGAAATGGTGACCGGAGGGAGATCGACGGCGTTGAAGTTTCGGTGGATTTCCGTCGGTTTTCTGCATTTTTTGGCCAGCACAGGCCGCGTCGCCGGCGGGGAACGGTCAGGGAAGGAAGGGGACGTCGTCCCGGTCGTTTTGGTACCAGCCCCGCCCACAGCCGTGGTCGGTGGCCGGAGATACGAGGAGAGAAAGAGAGAGAGCTGACGGGAGAGAGAGAGAAGTCGCGGGAGAGAGAGAGAGAGAGAGAGAGAGAGAGAGAAACCAGATTTTATAAAAAATCCCATTTTAAAATATTTACGATTGTGCCACTGGGCTTCTTTTGACCATATCTCTCTCGTTACAACTCCGATTCGAGCCCACTACGTGTCTATGAACTCGTCTCAGTACGACCTATCCAAAAATACCAGTCACGTCCCCAAACTCTGTCCGGTTAAAAATATGACTAAAATACCCTTAATTAAATAATTAAATAAGGGTTAAATTTGGGGAAATTTGGGGTCGGGGTGTTACATCATTGGTCGTGATTCATGGCGGTGGTATTGTTACTGAGGAAGATGCCATCAATTTGATTTAAGAGTGTTATAAACCCTAAGACGAAAGAACTGCTAAGATTAGTTGTGCTGGACAAGGGCAGCATAGTTCCAAGAGCATGCAAGAATATGTTTTGGAACATGAACAAAGTGATCCACCTGCTTTATTGGAAGGATGATGGGTACGTTGGAAATGAGATGATGAAAGATGTAAATGAAGTAATTGATGAACTCATCGTATGATTATCAGCCACTGTGGAGATCACCCTCTACACTGATTTGGCAAGTATATGGAAATATACAGAAGTGTGGGGAAGGAATAAACCATCATTGTTTTCTTGGATTTTTCTGACATTTATTTATGGAAAATACTCCATTAAGGCCTTGTTTGGTGGGCTAGTTTGGACTGGTTAGGATGGGCTTTGAAACATTGGATTGGGCTGGCTTGGATTGGCTAGGCTTTGCTGGTGGCGGAGAGACATCATCTACAACTGTGGATTGGGCAATGTTAGAAATGATAAAAAGTCCAAAAAATTATGAAAATGGCTCAGGATGAGGTGAGAGAAGCGTTTCATAGAAAATGTAGAAAATATATTTCCTTGTATTAAACATATTACACAAAGTCCCTATTTATACTAATACAGGATATCTACTTAAGGTAGGAAACAATATAGACATGAATACAATCCGATTTACAGCAAGAAAGGCTTATTGCTTGGAGGAGATTATGAAGTTGACTTCCGTGTGTGCTAGGAAAGGAAAGTTGTGTTAACACCCCAGCAAACTGTGCGGCATAGGATGCACAAGTTTGGAAGACATGCTGATGACGTGGTTTGTGAAGGGCTTTGGTGAACAAGTCCACAGGTTGGTCGACAAAAGGAATAAAGCAAACTTGATGACTTCCAAAAGCATCCTTTTCACGGACAAAGTGATAATCCAACTTTATGTGACATGTGTGGGCATGGAAAATTGGATTGGCAGCCATGTATGTGGTGCTGAGATTGTCACAAAAGAATTGGACCGGGAACCGAAGACGCACACCCAATTCATGAAGGAAGCAGAGCCAAGTGGCTTCGGCACAAGCATGAGAGAGGGCAAGATATTCCGATTCTGTACTAGAGCACAAGATTGTGGGCTATTTCTTGGAACACCATGAAATGAGTTTTTTTTTTTTTTTGGTTCTTTTGGTGTTTTTGTTTCCTGATCTTATTTTTAGTTCTTTGGTTTGGTTTGTCTCTCTTGTTTGTTTGGTTGGGTTTGGTTCCCCTTTGGGCCTTTGCCGGTTGGCTTCTATGATATTTAGTTCCAAGAGTATGACACTAGTTTGCAGTTAATTGTATGACATTAATTAATGTATCTGTATGACATTAATTTTGTAATAAATTGTAATGTTTGATATTATTTTTATCACTTTTTCATTATGCAGGTTTTGGGCACGACAATTCCAGTATTAAAAATACTGGGTTGAAGATGTAAAATATGACGGTCCAGTTAACAAATTGCAAAAACAGACGTCTAAATCATACCCACGTCGTATTTTAACAAAAGACGTGGAATGGACGATGTAAATGACCGTACATAAATAAAAACCGCCATTTAAAATTAGAAAAACACGTCAGTTAATTAAAATTGATATTACATAACAATTAGGTGACCGTAAAAATAATAATAACCAATAACGACGATCACGTTAAGCTGTTACTACTCAAAATTCACTTCAGTGTTGTTCATAGAAGCGACATTTCAAAAGTAATAACACGACGGTAAATGGCACAAACCGAAGAATTTTACGAGATCACTATGACCTCCCATAAAGATTTATCGTCATCTAACAAAACCGCAAAAGGCTTCTCAGTTTAAGTATCTGCCATGAGAGTTCTTCTGAACGTCGGTAAAATGACACCTACCGTCATCTCACAAAATACACACAATGATAATAGTGTTACAAGTGCAGTGTACCATACGAACCACGTCTATATTTATAGAATAATACTAGTCTTACCACATTTTTTTTACCACAATTTTATACCACATGATGTGGCAGCTGATGTGTACATACCACATCATGTAAAATACTAGTTTCTGTTTTTCTAATTTTATATATTAAAATACACTTCAGTCATTTAATTGATGTGGCATATGATATGGATATGTCACATCATGTGGTATAGAAATGTGGGATAATAATGTGGTAAGTGTAGCATTACTCATATTTATATTGACACCTACGTCATGGTAAGCTAATTAACAATGATGTCTAGGTAAATACTAGGGTCGTAGTAGATAAATTAACCACGGCAGTTTATTTTAAATAACCGTCGTGAAATCGATTAACCACAGCCGTTTATTTTAAATAACAGCCGTGAAAGTAGATTTGAATGACCGTTACGTAATATTTAGGGTCATGGTTAGTCTATGTTACGTTGGGATAAAATAAATTGTGACATGTTATCTTCTTCAGACGTCAGAAGTTTCAAAAAGCATCGTCTAAGCTTATCCAAGTTGTCTTTTTTGCTGTTTTTTATATTAATTAGACATCGGTTGTGAAACAATAGCGTCGTTGTATATAATAATAACTAAGTTCTTTTCACATCCAGAGGTTAATACCTCTTTTACACATTGGTAGGGATCATAAGCGTCGTGAAATATGTATTAACCAGGCGGTTTATTTTAACATACCGTCATGGAAGAGGTTCTAAACGACGGGAAGTTAATATTTGGGGTCGTGGTTACTCTGTGTTACGTCGGTACGTGGGGAATTTGTGACATGTTATCTGCTTTAGACAGCTCAAGGTATCTAAAATCGTCTTCTAAGGTTGTCGCAATTTTCCTTTTTTGCTGTTTTTATAGTAAGTAGACGTTGGTTTGTGTTTAGAGATGACGTAGTATGTTTTAACAACGTCGGTAATTTAGCATCGTGGTTTTATGCATCAAAAGATGGTGGTTGATTTCACAACAGTGGACTCCCATTGTCTATTGTGATTTTTGTAATAGTGTGTGTATCCATCAATCTCACATTTCTCTCCGCATTCTCTTGGAAGTAACGGGAACTTGGGGGGGGGGGGGGGGGGTGTGGTGGTGTGTGTAACCTCAGTGTCTCCTTGATAACTAAGTTTAAATATTTCTTCTCTCTAATGCATGTTTCATCTACCTGTCCTTTTCTGTGTAAGATTGATAGGTGATCCTGCTCTTGAGGCAATCCATTGAATGAGATTCACTACCTCTTCTTCTCTAATAGGTCGGAAAGATTGAACACGTTTTGTGCTTAAAAGCTCTAGCGTTGAAATTTTTCGCAGGTGTCTCCAGTATTCACCATTTGGTGCAAAGCCAATGTTTGTAGAGCCGTAAGACAAGATCTTTAACATCATGGGTTTTCATCACCTCTTTGGCAAACTCTGCTGTTGAAACAACTACAGTGGAAACTTCTCCAAGCTTCAGGTGCATAAGGGGCCCCTAATTCTTGGCCAAGTCTCTTAGTCCATGATGTTGTAGAGAGCCGATGAGCTGGTGTAGGTTTCCGATAAAGGGTAGCTTCCATGGCCCTGGGGGTAGATTTGAAGCAGAGTAATTGGTTTTCCGTCTGATCTTCTCTATTTTCAGTACCATGATCACAAAGAGAGCGAAGGCAAACAGGGCTTGGAAGGAAGGGCGTTGAATCTCCATGAGCAAAATGAAGGTTACTTTAAATTATAGTGGCTTTTGGTGAATCTGCATGCGTTTTACATCTATATGTATAAGAAATGGTGTAGCAATCTTCTTTCTTTTTCTTTCTCTGAAGCAAAGATTCTTCCAACTGGTTGATGTCTCTTTCCTGTAATTAAGATAATTCAAAATCTCTCTCCTGTGTTGTTCACTTCATGCATGTTAAATGGCTAAGTTCAAAAGTGACGGAAGTTTGTCATCTAATCCTATTGCATATGCAACACCTACTGCTGTTAGATTTTCTACCCGGCAGCCCTACATATTCATTGCATGCATTATCACCTTGATTGGTCATGCATGTATTTATCATGCATCTGCATAACATGAGACACCTCATGCTATAATTTAATTGCTGGCAGCGTTACCTTACTATGCCAAAAAAGGCCTTTAGTTGCCTATTACCCATAAATACCGTGGTATTCAAACGGATATTATCCGTGGCCTTTTTATAGTTACAACATCGGATATTTGGTAAAATCATATGCGAGAATGATTTCCATGTGCCAAAAAAATGTTGACCTCTGATGCCTAAACCTGAAACAACATCAGTAGTTTCAAAAGGGAGGAGGCTAAAGAGGTATTACAGCATCAGTGGTATCTACTATACTGATGCGTATTATCAATTCCAATATCGCAGAAACAAATAGTGTTGTTGCGAATTATGTTATATGTCATCACTTTTTCTATTTTGTGGACGTGAAAAGCCTCCAATAGTGCTGGTTGTTATATAAATGCTGATGCTACTTCTAGTTTTAGGCATCAATGATCATAGATGTTTTGTGGTTGTTTTTATCTCAAGCACGTTTTTTTGATGTTCTTGTTTAATTTTGAAGCTTTCTTTCTTTCTCCATCTTCCCCCTCAACATTAAATCAAAGCTAATTAAGATTTAAAAGCATTGCCAATGCCATACGAGTAAATTAATTAATCTGATAATCAACAAATCCATCCTCAAAGTAAAAGTAGAATTGACCTGGCCCATCAATTTGAATGTAAGTCATATACAGTTACTTAAAAAAGAAGAAAAGACAAGGACATGCCACACATGCCACATGATTAATTCTATCTAGCTACCTGTGTAACATTCTGGAACCCCCCAAAAAAGAAGATCAACCTCTACAACTTGTGTGTGGCATGCGGGAAGCTGGTCCCTCTAAAAGTAAGTGTAAATGCACAAGTTGCCTTGAAATACAAGACAGTAGGCAATGCAGCATGGCAGAGTATGGCTAATTATGGAGCTTCTTCTTTTGTTGCAACAGGGGAGTGCTGGAGGAATTTGCAGCAGCCATGTCAAACCTGGCAAAGTTGCTTGCTGGGATTCTAGCGAACAATCTGGGACACCCAAAGGAATCGTTAGAAGACATTTGTGACTCGAGCACTTGCTTTCTTCGATTGAATCACTACCCGGCTTGTCCAATATCCCCAGAGATGTTTGGCTAGGTGCCTCACACTGACAGTGATTTCCTCACAATTCTTTGCCAAGACCAAGTAGGAGGACTCCAGCTCATGAAAGATTCCAAATGGGTTGCTGTGAAACCCAATCCAGATGCACTTATCGTTAACATTGGAGATCTTTTTCAGGTAATTAATTCATTACAGTCTAATTATTAGAAGGCAAATGTAGTCCAATACAGATGAAGACGAATCTTCCATTTATTCTGTACAGTTCAAACCACATATTCAAATCTTGTGTTATCTTTTCTTGCAACTACAACCCTATCAACTTAAATTTTACTAGAAGATGCATTTCAACTAAAAATCTGAAACTCCAATTATCCGCCTTAATCATGTTAATTTAAGCTTCTAGCATCATCTGAAGAAACTAAATTCCGAGCACAGAGAATAGAACTCATAAATTAGTATTCGGCTTGAATCACAAGCCTTCTACTATGCTCACCAAGACAAACGACTTAAGCTAGTTTTTGTTTTTCACATCTCTGTTCTGCTCCAACTTCTTCCATGCTCCAACTTGCTCTGCTAAAACTCCTGCTTATGCTTCTGCTATGGCTATGGTGCCTCTGACGTGATTGTGAACCTTTCACTTTCTCTTCCGTCTATTTCTGACTTACCCTTCTGAAATGTTTTTAAAAAAAAAAAAAAAACATGAATTTAGCAGAAATGGAATAGCTTTATGCTCTGTTTGGTTTCTTATTATTTATAAAATCGGTGCCTAATATATTAATAACATCAATTTTCAGGTTTATCAATGTCTATGTGGTGTGGTGTAAAGTAAAATTTAGCACAGCACCAAATATCAAGAATATTAATCAAATTAAGCATAATATAGCGCTCACAAAATTTAATTAAATCAATATTCGTAAAGATTTCCCAAGAACCCTGTACTTAGATTCCAAAGCTAACTCCAAGTTAAGAAAACATGCAAACTACGCCCCTTATCTCCTCCAATAATTTCATCACCACTCTCTCTCTCTCTCTCTCTCTAAGAGCATCTCCAGCGCAAGGCCTTTAGCCAAGGTAGGAGGCCCCTTTTGAAGGGTTTGGACCTCCAACACGCAACCAACAGCTCGAGCAAGGCCTGGGTCTCACCAGCCCGGGCAAGCCCAAGGGCAGATCTTGCTTGGGCTTCAGCCTAAAGGCGCTGACATTAGCGGTGATGTCACGCTGACATCAGCGAGCAAAAAAAAAAAATCAAAAAAATTCAAAAAATTCAAAATTTTTTTTTTATAAAAAAAATTATGGATGTTTCCCTATAAATACATAACGAGTTTATATTTTATTGCATATTCTTTTTTTTTATCTTGTTCTTGCCCTAGCCTTTTAGGGTTGAACCAAAAAAGATAAGACTGCCACTAATCACGTGAATAGTAGCAGGCATTTCCTTGTCTTTGCCTTAGCCTTAGAGCAACTCCAGCCATGAGATGAGCCCAAGGCTGGGGGGGGGGAGGAAAACTCGTTCCAACGATGAGCCCATGCCCGGGCTAGGAGTGGGTCCCACCAAGTCGGGCTGGCCCGAAGGTCAGTTCAGCTCGAGGTGAAGCTCGCGTATTGTGACGTCAGTCGTTGCGTCGTGCTGACGTCAGCACACGCCAACGGTAAAAAAAATTTGAACCAGCACGCGCTGACGTCAGCGCGACGCAATCTCCAACGGGCAGAAGCCACGTGTCACGCCCCCAGCGCTCCGATCTGCTTCTCCGAATCCAATCCAACGGCTGGCATTTTTTTGGCAATAAAATTATGAAAAAAAATCGAATTTTTTTTTATAAAATTATGATTTTTTTTCTATACATACCTATCAATACCTTTCACTTTCAACACCAATCCTCATACATTTTATTATACTTCTACAATTATTCACTCTTTACTCAATATTTTCCTCTCTTTCACCTTGTATTTTTATTTCTTATTTTTATGGCTTCTTCTATTGAAACCGGAGGGGCTTGGAGCACCATGGAAGATGTTTCCTTTTGTGAGGCTTGGCTCCAAATTTGTCATTGTCCCGTGTCCGGCAATGAGATGAAATTTTTTCATATGTAGAAAAAAATTCATGCCGAATTTTGTGAAAAAATTCCGGGGTCGACTCGTACAGAGATGGCATTATCTAGTAGGTGGAAAATTCTCAATAAAGAGTTGGGAAAATGGAGAGATGCCTTGGCAAAAGCGATGGACAACTATAGAAGCGGGGAAAATTGTACTCACGAGGTAAGTATTTTATAATTTTCGTTTTATTAAGTTTAATCTCCTAATATATATATTTTGTTAATATTTATTGCATTTTCAATATTTTGTTAATATTTATTGCATTTTAAATATTTTGTTAATATTTCATGCATTTTCAATATTTTGTTAATATTTCTTGCATTTTCAATATGTTGTTAATATTTCTTACATTTCCAATTGTTGCTTAATTTTTCTTGCACTTCTAATTTATTTGTAAGGTTAATTGCATTTCCATAAATTTTTTTTTTTTGTTACTTGCATATCCAATATATTTTAAATATTTCTTGCATTTCCATTTTTTTGTTAAATAGATGATTCAAGCACAGATGTGGTTTGGTGCAACCGGGGTTGGCAAAAAAAGTTTCAACCATCATGAATGTTGGGAGGTGGTGAAATATTGCAAACGCTTCATAATTATTCCGACGGGTCCCGCCGTTGTGTTAAACGAAACGCCACTCCGTGATTCAATGACATCGAATTCACCTCTCGATTCCCCTATGAGTCAAGACTCACCCATCGAAAAGGAGCCGAGGCCCATTGGCCGAAAGGTTGCGAAGGCAAAGAAAGCGGGTAATTCAAGCAATAATAATTCAAAGTTTTTGGAGGAAATTGCAAGGCAAAACGGCATAAGAATTGAAATGGAGCAGAAACGCCAGGATAACGAGTTGGCCCTTCAAGCCGAGTATGCACGAGAAAGGGAGTATTTGCGCAAAAAAGATATGGACAAGACGGATCGGGAAACCATGGCGATGGATACAAGCCATATGTCCCCTGAAACAAAACAATTTTGGAAGCTAGAATGAATGGATGGTATGAGAAGAAGACTTTTCTGGGATGATGGGCCTAGCAACACAGATTGGTTAAATGATGGAAACCATTAAATTAGTTAGCATACCTTTTATGTATATATATTTTTCATGTTTTCTATTAAAGTTGTTGTAATTCATGTATTTTATTTTAGTAGTAGTAATTCTTAATGACTTGTATTGGATTTCTTTATTTAATAAACAAAGCATTCAATAAAATACCTTTTTATTCAACATATTCCATACATCAAACAAAACAAAATAAAAATAAAAAAAACTACAAACAAGGCACAATAATAATAACAAACCACAACCAAACCATAATAAATAAAAAAATAACACAACCTAACCACAATTAAATAAAACATAACCAAAGCATCTATGCTCCATCATTCATCTTCATTGCCTTTCACCGCTCATAGATGCTCCATCAAGTCAACTTGACACATTTCATGAATATACGAAGATTGTATCTCTGTATATCGATCTATCATCCGGGTCATCAAACGACCATCCCTCACCAACGATTCCGGCTCAAACGGTTCTCCACTTGGCCCCATGGGCCTTTCATAAATTCGTGTCAAGGCCGTGTTCATTGGATCCGGTTCGTAGACCTCTAAAGCATCATAATCATACTCATCCTCCACAATCATATTATGAAGGATGATGCAAGTCATCATAATGCTTCTGAGGATCTCCTCATCAAACATACGGGCATCAACTCGAATAATCAACCACCAAGCTTGAAGGATGCCAAAACACCTTTCGACATCTTTCCTGTATCTTTCTTGATAGGTAGCAAATAATTTTTCTTCTGGGATCGGGGATTCGGAATGGATTTCACAAAAGTGGTCCACCTCGGGTAGATGTTGTCAGCTAGATAATACCCCGTCTGGTACACTGTATTGTTGACTTGATAGGTGATATTGGGGCCCTGGCCTCTCAATACATCGTTGAAGACCGGGGATTGACCTAGCACGTTGAGGTCATTTTGGGACACGGCAACTCCAAAGAAGGCATGCCAAACCCATGTGTCGAAGCCAGCAACGGCTTCAAGGATGATACTTTTTTGGCCTTTTCTATTTCCGTAATCACCTTGCAAGGCAGTTAGGCAATTCTTCCATTGCCAGTGCATGCAGTCGATGCTACCAATCATTCCTGGAAATCCTCAAGCTTCGGCTTTTTGTAGAAGCCGTTAGAGGTCCCTGGGAGTAGGTCTACGCAGGTAGTCCCTAGTGTACAGAGTTTCAACTGCTTGACAAAATCTTACCAAAGCCTCCAACGTACTGGACTTCCCCATCTGGGCAATCTCATCCACCTGATAAGCAGATGCTCCATACGCCAACATTCGTATAATAGCTGTAAGCTTTTGCTCTGGAAGGAGCCCCAAAATCCCAGCAGCATCACACTTTTGAACAAAGTATGCATCATAATTGCAAATATCATGCATGACTTTATTGAACAAATGGGGTTGCATTCTCAATCGCCTTCGAAAATCAACATCAGAGTACAAAGAAGTTGGGATAAAATAATCTTCCAAAAGATTCTTACCCCGAGAATGCCTATGTCTGTCCACATTCCGGCGACGGCCGACTTGTGAACCACGGCAGCGACCTTGGTTCTCTTCATCTTGCAAAGCCAGTGCTATGACAACTTGTTCATCGACTTGTCTCTGCAACTCATTGATTTCATCTGCTCTATGGTTTCTCTCATTTGTTTCTCGCTCTTGCCTCTCCAAGCATCTCCTAAAATCTTCCATTGAGAATGAATGGAGTATGAATTCTAAACTCTGAGAAATGAAAATATAGAAAGATGTGGTGTGAGAGGTATGAGCTGAGCCTCTGGTTTTATAGAAAATTTTGGCAAGATAGACATGCCACGTGGCTTGATTTGATTGGATGAAAATCTTATCTGACATTTGAACCCAAATTTATCTGAATTTTAAATTTTGAAATTCATCTGAAATTTGAACCCAAAAATTTATCTGAAATTTGAATTTTGAAATTCATCCGAAATTTGAACCCAAAAATCTTATCCGAAAATTTTATCCGATTATGAATAGTCTTGACACGTAGGATCCCAGAAATCTTACCCGAAAATATTATCCAAATTAATTATTTTCATTAAAAAATTTGTGAAAAAAATAAAAAAATGAATAGTAATTTCCCTTAGCCATGGCAATGGGAGGAAACACAAAATACTATTTGCAAGGGCAACCACTATTCATATGAATAGTAGCTGCCCTAGCTCCCCCCTTGCCATGGCTAAGGGCAAATAGGTGGAGTTGCTTTTAGCCTTTTGGGGTGGACATGCTCTAAGAAGTGACTCTTTGCGTGCACTGCATGCAATCTCCAGCATTACACAAGACTCTTCTAATATTTGTGTTTCAAAAGAAGCAAAGCTCCCACTGGAGAATTGTTTGGTAGCGTAGAAGATATGCATGTGTTGTCAATTTGGCATGTCATTAACAAGGTGTTCATGTGTTGTGAATAATCATAATACTATTTGACTAAGGTTGACATGTTCATATATTATCAATAATGGTTGGAATTTTTTGGGTTGATAAAAAAATTATGGAAAAGATTTTTTGTGTAATTGAGTCTGACCATTATAGGGACTAAGTTCAGGTGAGCCCATGTGCACAATAGATTAGGATATCGATGGTATAATTTTCAATTGGGTGATTTGGGCTAGGCAATCAATGGTTCAGGCAAGATGACTAGCAAAAGGGAAATATGAGATGACTGAAAAATTGGCGTTTGGGACCAAGTGGTATAAACATGATATGGGACATGCGAGGTCTGCTTGTCCAAATATATGAATTAACAGGGTAGATGAAGAGCATACATGCATTATTATCATTGAGACGATATTTGGTTGTGTGATTGCAGTCACTTAATATAGTTATATCGATTTATTGTGGTAAGGTTTATGTCCCTACGGAGTTGTAGTTTCGCTCACCCGTTCATAGACCTTGCTGGTTTAAAACGAAAAAGACGGATGGTAGGCGAGCTGAGGTTGAATTAGATGCGAGTTGGCATATGCTTTTTATTTTTATTTTTATTTTTTTTTCTAGTACACTTGTAAGATTTTGAAGCAACTTTATAAGAGAAGTTTATTTTAAACCATGTTTCGGTCTTTCTATTTTACTTTATTTTCTCATGACGCGAGATTTCTTCCAACCACTAGGTCCGGGGTGTGACAGGAAACCATAAATTGGAAAATTTAATAAAGAAATGAAGTAATGGGAATTAGCTCAACTAGTCCCTTTAGTTAACCTCATCTCTGATTTTGAGGGTATTGAATTAAGAATACTGACGTGAAATCTGTTGTGCAGAACACTCAAAAACCTTGTTTTCGATAGACAATACGACACATACACAAAAAACTGCAAGAAGAATAAACACACACAAGAACATAGATAAAGCAAACATACAAGAACACAAAGATTTGTAAGAGGTTTGGCACCGTGCATATGTCCTCTTTAGTGACTCTCTTGAGAAATATCACTAGAAGAATAGGAATAACTTTGGTAACAATGAAGAACCCCCTCTATTCTTTCAAACCCTAGGTCTTAATTTCTCACATATCTTCACTCAAACCATTTGATGCCCTTGTAAACTTCTCAAGTTCTCTATTGGGATCTCTATATCCTCAATTCTCTAACTTGAGTTCTCTCTCTTAAGAATTAACCTAGCCTTAAAAGTCCTATTTATAGTATATAGGACTTGGGTTACAAGTTTACTAGGAATAGGATTAAATTAGGCTAAGAAACCCAAAAAAAATTAGCTTAACACATCAAAAACACCTTGCACCCATTGAAATTGGGATTTCCTGTCACGAATTGATCATTCGACTGGAAAATTTTGACTGGTTGGTTGATCAAGCCGACTGGTTGTCTGCTGCTGTGTGACTTATTATGTAACAACCCGATCCTAAATTAATAGTTAATTATTAATTTATTATGGTAAAAGACTATTATACCCCTAGAATATTTTATTAGGTTTAAAGTTGACTTTTTGACTAGAAAGGAATTTGGGCATTTCAATTGTACCGTTGCGTAGAGCACGTCGAGATGAGTCCGTAGACATGTAGTGGGCTCAAATCCGAGTTGTAACGAGAGAGATACACTCAAAATACGTTGAGGGGCAAAATGGTAATTTGTCAGGTCAGATTTTAAAACCACTCTCTCTCCTCCGTGCGCATTCTCTTTCCTCTCCCCAGACTGCTCTCTCGAGCGAAATGGACCGGCCACGTTTGGCCGGTGTCTGGGCTGCTCCGGCCACACCAGGTCATGGGACCGGTCGAGAAATGACCAGCGCCAGCTGGTGAACTTGTCTGGGCCGCCATGCGCCGTCACGAGCCGGAGAAGACAGGTTCTTCTTCAAAATTTTAGACGTTATTTTCGGCAGCTCCGACGACGGAATCCATCGATCCATGTATGGTTTCTTACCTACTCTACGAGCTCTAGCTGGTAGTTGGGTAGGTTTTCATCAATTCGAAGCATAGATCGTTCGATTATTGAGTTAGGGTTCGACAAATTTTGGGATCGCAATTCCGGCCACTTCAGGCTTGTTTTTGGGGTAGGTCCAAGAACAAAAGTGGCTCCAAATCATGTTATGAACGTAAGGTAGGAGGTTGGGCTTATAATCTCAAGGTTTTCCGGTCATCGAAATTGATCAAGCCACCCACGCGCTGCCAGCTCGTGTGGCGGAGCATGGGCAGCAGGTGGTGACCACTTTCAGTCCTAGAATGATCCCTTAGTCCTCACAAGCACGTAAGTACTCGCGGATTTCAAGTCAGATAACGTTTGAACCTCAAACGAATCTCGCCTAGTGTGCGATTTCCGGGTTCAATATGTTTGAGCCATCGGATCGTAATCCTTTTCGGATATGTTGATCTAGATAAGTCCAGGACCGTGTAGGATTCGAAAGATCATAAAACGGAGTCCCAGATACTCTGAAAATGCCAACCCTAGGGCTGGGTTTACAATAATTGTCCCAATCATGCAATCGTGAGTAATCCAACCGTCCGATCGAGACCGAACTCTAGGGACATGTGTCCTAGGCATATTGGAACCTTTAAGAGACTCCTGAACCATGTGGTGTGAGGTTTGCGGCCCAGATAAAAAAGGGGTATCTATGTAGCTTGCGAGGAATGTGTCTAAGGCTTGCGAGGATTGCTGCCCGGATAGAAGGGGTTTTTCCGAGGCTTGCGAGGAATGAGGCTAGGGCCTGCGAGGGTTGCGGCTCGGATGAAAGTGGTATCTCCGTGGCCTGCAAGGGTTGAGGCCCGGCCTGTGAGGATGGAATTGACAGTATTAATGGAATTGATGGATCCAAAATGAGGGTACGCCTAAGTGGAGAGAATTTCAGTTTCGAGATGTTCTTAAACTAAAAGAGAGGGGGTTCAGAGTATGGCATAGTTATATTCAGCGTATGACTGATATGAGTACTAGAAAGAACTACGTGTGGCTTAATCCCTCAGTAAGGGTACGTAGGCAGCCTGATGTTACAAGGTGCAGCCACGAGTTGGAGTCTTTGGGTTTGCTAATGTACTATTGATATTCTGAAAGTTGAGGTGAACTTATTTTGCAGAATGATTTATTTGATTGGTTGAGGCCTGAGGCCAGAATGATATATTGTTGTTGTCTTGGATATAATTTAATGCATGCTGGCAGTTGGGTTATATGTATGTATATTTATGCTTGTTTTAAAGGTGAAAATTTTTTGGGAAATGTTCAACTTACAGGGGAGACTCTGCTGAAAGTCGGACTTGAATTTCATTTAGGTTTGGTATAAAAGGGCATTTTGGTCATTTGTGCCCGGCACCCGCCAGGTGTCGGACATACGCAGGGTTCGGCTCGGATTCCAAAGTGGAATTTGGGTCGAGTCCTTTCATATTCTCCTCTGCTGCTTGCTGCAGTCGCTGCTTGTCTCGTCTTCTTCCTTTCGCATCATACTAAGCCAAATCACAACAATCTCCATCCTGGCAAATCATCAATCACCCATGAACAATTGTTGACCTCTAGAACCTCTTCAACCATTTGGAAACCATTCTAGTAATTTCCAAGTGCTCCACCATGGCAAGAAACCTCTTGCCTTAATGCACCTTAGGTGTGTAGGTGCTCTACCCAAGGTAAACTTGGGTAACTCGAACTCTTATGTAGAAATGAGACCCCCCATGCAGAATTCCTTGCTTCTTGCCTTCCTAGAATCTTGAATTCTTGACATACCTTGATACACAAACCATATACCAAACCTTGTTCTATAAATCCCCACGTAGCTGCCAACTTTGTTCTTGGATTCATGAACTAATTCTTTACCGAAATCCTCCCTTTTCATCAAAGCACCCATCTAACTTTCCAGCTTCTTGCTCTCAAAAACAACCTGAAACGTAGTTGAATCTACCTTTTCCTTCCCTTTAAACCCTTGGGACAGTTTCTTGGGCCTGGACTGTGCTAATGATGATGCCTTCACCTCAAGATAAGAAGTATCTCTTTGATTGCCACTAACTCAACAACATTCTCGTCATTATTCCTTGTCTTGCCTTCATATTTGTGGACTTTGTCATCCAACACTATAACTTCTGCACCACAACTTCCCCGATACACTCTTATCTGTAACCATCACAAGTTCATCATTAGCGTCATCAGTAGACATGTTGGCTGCGCTTGCACTTTCGACATTCTTCAACTTGTTCCGCTTCTCCTTCCATATCAGACAATTCCACTTTCAATGGTCTATAGACCCACACTCGAAGTAGTCATCCATGTCCTTGGATCTAGAATTCCTACCATTGCCTTCCTTGCCCTCGCGCTTGCTTGTACAACCCCTCTCTAGACTCACATCTTGAGGGCCCTCTTTCGAACATTGAGCCATTCTGTGGTGCAACATCACGTCTTGATCAACTTCCTCAAAATTCAGTGTACTCTTGCAGAACATCAACGTCATGCGAAAGTGCTTATAAGACAGAGGCAAGGATATCATCAACATTATTGCCTTATCCTCCATCTTATAAGTCTCATCTATCCTCTACAAGTCTGCAATACACCTATTAAAGGTGCTATAATGCTCCATGACATTTCCACCTTCTTCCATCCAACGATTTAGGAGCTCTTTCTTCAAGAAGAGTTTGTTTGACAGTGATCTCGCCTCAACATCTGTTCGAGCTTCTCCTATGTATGCTTTGTGGTGTCTTCAACCACATTACTCTACACTTCATCTGTGAGGTAATTCTTGATGGACCCCTTAGCAACTCTTCGAGCACGTCCTACTCCTCTGTTGTCATGGTTGTCGACCTGTTCTCCTTGCCTACCAAGATGACAATTAGACCTGCTCGGCTAGGGTATGTTTCGTTATTCTTTGTCATAGGGTGAAGTTCTCCTTGTTGGTGAATGCCTTCAACTCGATCTTCATACTAGCTGGTTGTGGTAGCCTTCTTGTCGCCTGCCATTTCCAATACACAAACACTCTTAAAAATATAAGAGTCTGGTGCTCACCTACAACTCTGATACCACTTGTTGGACAAAAACACTCCAATTCCTTGTTTTTCAATGGATATACAACATGCGCACATAAAACCCCAAGAAGAATAAACACACAAACCGTGAAGAGAGATAAAGGAAAAACATCAGAGTTATGAAAAATTATGTAGATATTGTTGTGATTTGGCTCACCCTAATGCGAGAGGAAGAAGAGGAAACAAGCAGCGGCTGCAGCAAGAGGAGCAACAGAGGAAAAAAAGCCACGCAATAGTAGGCGACTAGTCGACTTAAGCAATGGATCAGTTTTTTTGATTTCTTAGTAATTTAATAGGGTTTAAATTTCCTATTTCTAGTAAACTTGTAACTCAAGTCCTATACACTATAAATAGGACTTTTGGGGCTAGGTTAATTCTTAAGAGGGAGAGCTCTAGTTAGAGAACTCACGATAGAGAGATCTTAGGAGAGAACTTGAGAAGTTTACAAGATATAAGTTTTTCTGTTTTTGGAATCTAGTCTCTGCATGAAGAAGAGCTTTTGAGATGAAGAATACCGGCTTCTAGGCACCTAGCTCTTCCTTGATGAGAGTTGAACTACCTAAAACATCCGATATGACTTGATAAAGGAAAAGTTCCTCCCTTGATTTTAGCTTGGATAACAACTGTATGGGCGATAAGGTTTTTTGTTGAATATGTTGGATAAAAGTGAAATATAATTGAATCGCGATACGCAAGGTTCTTGTTTGGGGCTCACCGTTGTTGCATCCCTTTCTTCTACTTTATGTGCAGTCATATAGACTATGTAGTCCAAGCAATAACCTTGCTTGACCAATTCCTGGGAGATCCACGGAAGGCACAATAATGTTTGGATGTCTTCTTCGATGGGTTTTGCTTAAGAGGAGGCAGCCTCTGAATTTGAACAATAAAATGAGATGGAAAATAATTCAAAATAAATAGTAGCATCAAAGTTTAAATAGTAATTGATATTATTGACAAATGAACCTTAGAGAGGTTAACCAACTTCGTGTTATCTTAACTATTATCCTTAATCATCTTAATGATAAAATTTAAAAAATCTAAACCTTTCCCAGTACCATACAATACCCTTGACCTTGTTGCAAATATGTAGCCTCCATTGACATTAGGGAGAAAGTCGTTTTTGGGCCCCCGCTTGCTCAAACAAGTTTTGATGCCTTTTGGCCTAGAATTTGCCACAAAATGGCACAATCTAAACCGGCATGTATGCAGAGCTCACTGGCATTTGACTAAATTGAGGGGTGTTTGGTGCCACTTTCCTCCTCCAGGATCCCCATGTGGTTAAAGTGAAGCTGCAGAGTGATTTCTCCGGTTCCGAAGTCCTATACCGCGTGCCCTCTGTTCTGGTAATTGACTATAAAATTGTTCTCTGTGTGTGTTTTTTTTTGTTTTTTTTATGGTTAAGATCAGGATATCAACCAAACAAAAACAAAACAAAAACAAAACAAAAAAAAAAAACAAAAAGAGAAGTCCTAATATACCAAAAATAGCAGAAAAGTAGAACAAAACGAACAGTAAATTATCCAAACCCGGCACTGATTAGGCATGCAAATTTACGAAATGGAATTTTGGGAAACTCTCATCTCATTATGCAGTTTTGGTGTTTGTGTTTCTGCTAATTTACTCATGATGATAGAAAATGCATTAATATGCATGGTTCTTAATTAAATACTGACATTAGGCCTTGTAGTTCTTACAACATGAGATAAACAAACAACGACGATTACTCTGAGATAAATACAAACAGTTAAGCATCTTATACTTGGGATTTTTCAGTAGACGGAGGATGATAAGGAATGGGAATCAAGTGCAGATCGTGTTTTCTTTTGACTGTAGCGCCAAAGGCCTCAGTCATGTCCAGGTCCTCATGCTTCATCCCATTGGGGAGTTTCCAATCAAAATGGTATAACAACAATGCAAGTGGGAGCTCAACGCTGGCCAGACCAAATGACACGCCAGGGCACATTCTCCTTCCAGCACCAAATGGGATATATTCGAAGTTTGTTCCCTTGTAGTCAATCGAGTTATCGAGGAACCTATTGGGATTAAAGCTCTCAGGCTCATTCCAGTAATTGGGATCTCTACCAATTGCCCATGCATTCACAATTACCTTGGATTTCACAGGTATTTCATATCCATCAATCTCACATTTCTCTCCGCATTCTCTTGGAAGTAACAGGGGACCCGGAGGGTGTAACCTCAGTGTCTCCTTGATAACTAAGTTTAAATATTTCATCTCTCTAATGCATGTTTCATCTACCTGTCCTTTTCTATTAAACAGTTCCCTCACCTCATTCTGTGCCATGTTCATTACTCTTGGATTTTTTATCATTTCTGCTATTGCCCAGTCTACGGCTGTAGATGATGTCTCACTCCCAGCAGCAAAAATATCCTGAAAGTAATTAATTTATTAAATGATCAAAAACTAGTTTCCTCTATGAATTGCAAACAATTCTAAGTAAATAGAAAAATATTATAAATAATCTTAAAAGAAGAAACCATTATTCATGTACCCAAGTAAGCTCATTCACAGGTTATAAATGTTGACTCGTAAGAGTGTCATAAATATTAGGTAATGATTATGGAGAACAATAGACACATGTGAAACACTCTCATCAGTAAATCACTCATCATGAAAATGCTGCACATTGGAGTTTCAATCAACAGTTTAAGATAATGTATGATTAGAATGCAGGAAGAGTTATTTAACCAGCTTTTTCAAGTAGATAAGTTGTTATATGGTTTCGAATAAAAGAGCACAATGTTGTCCCTTGTACTTGAAGAACTAGTTGTAGAAGCTTTGGACGGCTGCAGGGAATGATGTAAGGGATTAGCTGAATTTGCTTAACTAGATTATAGCTCAATTTTTTGGTGTCTGTAGAGGTAAGTCGATGAGAAAGACCAGCCTTTTTTTTTTTCTGGCCTCCTTGCCAACACTGTTTGAATCTTTGGTGACTACACTACTTGTAGTGTGTCTACAACGCGGTTTGTGCCATGGTTACTCTTCTAAGGATGAATGTTGAAGGAAATAAATGGTACTTTTGTGGTCATCAAGAACCAGAAAATATTACCAGTACGCTGAGACTGATGGAGGGCCATGTGTGGAGACAGCTTGCGAAACTACTTCCAATGCCCAATCACTTAATGATTCTAGCATAGCAAGGAATAAGCCCAAGACAGATGCTAGGAAACCTATCAGGTTTCAAGATGAGAATATTCAATAACTTGGGAACTCTACGTTTGTTGGGCTGGGACCTAGGACTTGCTGTCAGTCATTAAATATGGTTTTAATCTTCCGTTTGAGATTATCTCCTATAAGTATGTTGTATGGACAACTCTTGTAATCCAATTTTGAATAAAAAACCATTGAGTTACCTGTCAAAGCATCTCTTTTAGCTTGTATCTTGTTATTCCAATCCCACTTATCAGAGACCCAAGATATCCCTTCACCATCGTAGCCAAGGTTACTTGACGTGGTCGACATGATTGGAAGATATGGTGAGGTGACACAACTATTCAGTCTCACAATGACGGTGAAGTTAAAAGTGAAGTGTCATATCTACATTCCCATAAGTTTGAGGCCTATTTAAGTTTGTGAGGTTGGGTTAAGTCCAAACCAGACAATATTTGACTGTGTGGATGCAGATCATTACATGTTACACCAGAGACTAAACCACCCCAAGGTGTATGGTTCCAAAGGGTTCGATACCAAAGCAGATAATAGTTGATTGATGTCATAGATTAAGAAAAAAATTGATATAGTTTTTGGAGTTAAAAAAATTGAAATTTGAAAAAGTGATTTGACTTATTAAAGCATGATATCAAGGGAAAGTGTGTGTACTTACAAAGATAACTGCTTTGATGTTCTCAGTAGTTAGGGAAAACTCAAGCTCATTTCCATGATCATGAAATTTAAGGAGAACATCTACCAGGTCTTCATCTGCTTCACCCTCGCCACTTTTTGTATTGACCACATTCCTTTGATGTTCTTTGATGATGTTTCCCATTATCTTGTCAGCTTCTTTATGCAGCCTCTCAAGTTTAGGCCTCATTCTACTTAAGAGATGAAGCAAACTGACAGAAGGAAAAATATCTGCAAGAGCGAATCCAGATGCTGCCTTTACAAATTCCTTCACAATGTATATGAATTTTTCTTGATCCCTGGTCTTTTTACCAAAGGCTGTTCGCGAAGTGATGGTATATGTCGATGAGTAAATTTCCTGAGTAAGATTGATAGGTGATCCTGCTCTCGAGGCAATCCATTGAATGAGATTCACTACCTCTTCTTCTCTAATAGGTCGGAAAGATTGAACACGTTTTGTGCTTAAAAGCTCTAGCGTGCAAATTTTTCGTAGTTGTCTCCAGTATTCACCATATGGTGCAAAGCCAATGTCTGTAGAGCCGTAAGACAAGATGTTTGCAGCAAGAATAGTGGGCCTGGATGCAAAGATAAGATCATGGGTTTTCATCACCTCTTTGGCAAACTCTGCTGATGAAACTACTACAGCGGAAACTTCTCCAAGCTTTAGGTGCATTAGCGGTCCGTATTTCTTGGCCAAGTCTCTTAGTCTATGATGTGGAAGAGAGCCAGCGAGCCGGTGCAGGTTTCCTATAACGGGTAGCTTCCATGGCCCTGGCGGTAGATTTGAGGCTGAGTAATTGGTTTTGCCTCTGATCTTCCCTATTTTCAGTACCATGATCATAAAGAGCAAGAAGGCTAACAGGACTTGGAAGGAAGGGCACTGAATCTCCATGTGGAAAACAAAGGTTACTTTGGATTATTGTGGCTTTTGGTGAACCTTCATGCATTTGACATCTATGTATAAGAAATGATTAGTATCTTTTTCTTTTAATTAATAATATTTAAGAGCTATTTGTCTAAGGATGGCTGTTCTGTGATAGTTGTCTTAAGGTCTAGTATTATTGCTTGAAATAAATATTTTATCAGAGGTAGCTTTGGAGCAATCAATTTACTTGAAATAAATAGTATACAAAACAAAATGTCAATGCTTTGGTCAGATGCACGCGTTCTAAGTCTGATTGGTTTTGACAAAAAATATAATAAAAATCTGATTGGTATCCTTTTCCAGCGGTCCTTAAAAATTAACAACCTCAATTAACAAAGGTGAGATCGTTCCACATTTTCTATTTTCTTTATTTTCAAAGGATAACTTGGAATCTCGAGGATATATAAATCTTTATTTTCAAGGGGCTCTGCCAAGTGTTTGATTAGTCCAAATATAGTACATTGCCAGAGTTAATAACAGTGGAGTTAAGAATTTGAATTGAATCAATTATTTCTTGACCTCACGAGTATCAATCACGTTATCTCTGTTCGTCTCGAGCGTGATAACTATCCAACATGGCTAGAGTAGATTGTTCCTGTCCTTCGTAGCCATCGCTTGCTCTGCCTTGTTGAGGGTTTAGGTCTGTCTCCTCCTTTGACCATTCTCGATCCCAAGGCTAAGAATGATGATTCTTCTCCTCTGTCTCTCATCCCCAAACCCGAGTATGATGACTGGGTCCAAAAAGATTAGCTTGTTAACTCTCATCAATGGTTCTCTTCACCATAAGGTCCTCACCACCGTTGCCACCAAAACCACCGGTCGTGACACTTGGGTGGCGCTTAAGACTCGTTTCGCTTCTCCGAATCAAAATAGTCTTCTTCAACTACGCAGTGATTTTCTTTACACAACCTGTGGTGATTCTTTCATCATCGATTTTCTTGATCGCATTAACTTTATTATCGATAACTTGGCTTTTGCCGGTGCTCCCGTTTCTGATTCTGATCTCCTTGTTGTGGTTATGAACAACGTTTGTCCCCTTCATGAAAACATTGTTGCCGCTGCTCAAGCTCGTTAGACACCCATCAGTATGTTGTCTTTTGAAGCTTTCCTTCTCTCTGCGCAACGTTGACTTCATGCTTCTTCTTCTCCTACTATTTCTTCTATCGCGACAGCCATTGTGGCTTCCCGTGGTGGTCTTGGTTATGGCGATCGCGACGGATTTGCTAGTCCCGGTGGTTGCGGTTTTAGCAATCATGGTTCTTTCTTGCCCTTGCGCTCTGGCTTTTCCTTAGGTTGTAGTTTTTCTGGCGCACCTAAGCTTCTCGCTCATGACCACATCAGCAGCGCCTCGGCAGTGCTTTTGGGCCTGGTGTTATTGGCCCGCCGCCTTTTTGCTTTACTACTTCCTCTTTTGGGCCTTCTTTTACCCGTGGGCCAATTTAATGTTTCAATTGTCACACTACTACAAAAAAGCAAACAGACGACGGTAAATCACCGTCGTGTATTCGGTTTTCCAATGGTCGTGGAATCCACCGTCATCTTTTCCCTCATAAACCACAACGCTAAATCACCGTCGTTGTTAAAATATACAACGTCATCAACAAATACAAAACGACGTCTTTGTACTGCAAAAAGATCTAAAAAAGCAGTCGAGGATGAGAATAGACGACCAACTCTCTAAAAAAACCGTCGTTAAAAAGGAAAAATATGACACATATTAACAGAACAAGGCCGCAAGATAGACATACAACGACGAAAATTAAAATAAGACGCCGTTAAATATCATTTTCACGACAATAAAAAATATGACGTCTTTAAATACATTAGAAGACGACGTTATTGATACCTACTACGTCGCCTATATAAAAACAGCCGTCGTAAAATAAATTTTCCACTTCGATTTTTCTATAAAAGATGACGTGGAAATAGTTGTCAGTGTCATTATTTACGACGTATGTATTTATAGAGTAGACGTTGAACAACGAAACAATGTCGGTTACAAATATATGAGAGTCGTATTACAAAATTTATAAGTCCTATTTTCAGAAACAAACAACGACGATAAATATTAGACGTTGTTAAATAAACCAACATCGAAAACAAATAAAAACAGACGTGTTTAGTCTGCTAAAGTTCTAAAAAATAGTCGACGATGAGAATAGACGACCAACTCAAACAAATCACTATCGTTAAAAAGGAAAAATATGACACATATTAAAAGAACAAGGCCGCAAGATAGACATACAACGACGACAACTAAAACATTACGCCGTTAAATATAATTTTCACGACAAGAAAAAATATGACGTCTTTAAATACATAAGAAGACGACGTTATTGAAATATACTACGTCTCTTATTTACAAACAACCGTCGTGAAATAAATTTTCCACTTCGATTTTTCTAAAAAAGATGACGTGGAAATAGTTGTCAGTTTCATTATTTACGACATATGTATTTATATAGTTGACGTTGAATGCGAAACAACGTCGGTGGCATTTATATTGTCGACGTTGTATTTATATGTATTCATTACTCACGACGCACTTATTAATATAGACGACGTTGAACTTCTAAACAACGTCGGTTCCAAATAAATGAGAGCCGTATTACAGAACATATAGACGGCGTTGATTATGATGAGAGCCGTATTACAAATAACGTCGTTTAATTGATATTAGACGGCGGTTATAATGAATTACCGTCGGAATTCATTTCGTTCCTCTTCGTTTATAAAAGAACTTGCGATGTGGAAAATGTATGATGACGTCGTATTTTTTAACGTTCAGATTATATATCTCGTTTTTTAGACGTCGGTATTATGGGATTGGAGTCGTGTTATTTTGAATTACATGGTGGTTCTTAATCCTTCCCCGACGTGATATCCTTAATAATTGCTTCACAATAGCGTCGTGGTTCTTCATTGTTACGTTGCTTTAAGACGTCGGTAAATATGCTGAATAACTCGTTCACAATAACGTCGTGTTTTATTTGAACGTAGAAAGTGAAGAAATCACATTACAATATATTACAAAATTAATGTCATACACTGCCAATTACATAAGCATCATTCAATCCATATATCTTCACACCCATCTCGAATATTTTGACCGCCTAACTCACCCACCAGTTCATCAAATGTGTCAACATTTGGCATCCCTCTAGTAAATGGCTCACACTCAATTATCACATCACCTAAGACTTCATCACCAATAACATCATTATATTCTCTATTAGGCATTGATAACACTACCGACCAACCACGATGCATCAGGTCGTCAACAAAAAATATTTGTTTGACTTGAGAAGCCAAAACAAATTGGTCATTCCTATGTCCAATTTTACTCAAATCTACAAGGGTAAATCCAAGTTCGTCGACTACAAGACCAGAACTATCTATCCAATCACACCTAAAGACTGGGATTGTAAACTTTTGGTAGTCAAGGTCCCAAATTTCTTGAATGACACCATAGAAACCCATATTTGAGAGAATTGGGTTTTTATCCTCGGCACTAGCAACTTGCATGGTATGTGCAAGTAAATAAACTCCACTATTTTGAGTTGTCCGCACATCATCTTGTGCCTTGATATTGAATTTAATACCTTTAATAAGATAGCTCCTATATAATGGCACTGCCATGTTTGGACCAGCTGCTAGCCACCTTAAATTTTCTGATACGCCATGATTGTCTTCCTCAAGTTCACTTTGAACCTGCAAATTAATCATATATCTTAATTCAATCTAACATAGAAATAAGAAGAAAATTAAAAGAGAAATATGTTATTCAACAACATATACCTTGAAGCGTAGCCATTGAATGAAAGTGCTATTGTGCTTATCCTGCAGCCACTTTGTTCTCTTTCTAAATTTTGGATAAGCAGTCTTGATGTGAATCATATGTTGCCTACATGACACGAAAAATTCAAGCATTACGGTCCCAAATATAGAAGATAAACATAAGAATTAATTTAAAATGGAAACTTAAAGAATAAAACTCATACGTACTCGATATAAGGTAGGACTTCCTCCGTATTCTCCAAGACATATAGATGTGCTTGATTCAACAGGTCCTGATCAACTACGCTCACTGTGCAACCTGATAATGGCTTTGAAAGTCCCATCTTTTGGCTTGAAGGCACTCCAACTGTACTAACATCAGATAAATGCTGAGTACAAAACTCTACCGCTTCTTCAGCTATATACCGCTCAGCAATGCAACCTTCGGGACGAGTACGATTCTGAACATACCCCTTCAGAACTTTCATATATCTTTCAAACGGATACATCCACCTAAAATATACTGGCCCACATAGACGAACTTCTCTGACAAGATGTACTACTAGATGAACCATGATATCAAAGAATGAAGGGGGAAAGTACTTCTCAAGCAAACACAGAATAACTACTACATCTTCTTCCAACTTATCTAGCTTGGAAACATCAACAGTCTTTGCACATATAGCATTGAAGAAGAAGCACAAACGAGTTATTGCATACCTTGCAGGCTTCTCCAAAACAGAACGAATTGCCACAGGGAGCAATTGTTGCATTAAGGTATGACAATCATGTGATTTAAGGCCAAGAAGTCTTGAATCTTGTAAAGATACAAGATTTTTAATATTTGAAGAATAACCTTCAGGGACCTTCATACCATAGAAAGAATTGCAAACCTCTCTCTTCTCTGCTCTTGACAAATTCCAAGGCCCAGGAGGCAAACGAGTACGTCTTTCTCCATACTCGGGTTGCAAATCAGTTTTGACCCCCATGTTCAATAAATCTAATCGAGTAGCAATCCCATCTTTATTTTTTCCAGGGATCTCCAGCAATGTACCAATAATACTATCGCAAACATTCTTCTCAATGTGCATAACATCTAGGGCATGCCTCACAGGAAGGTATTTCCAATACTCGAGATCAAAGAATATTGATTTCTTCTTTCAACAAACTCTGTCACCATTTTCAACCATATGCAGCACTTCTTCTCCGGTTAATGGCTCGGGAGGTATGCCATATTCAGGTTTCCCATTAAAAGCTGCACGTTGCCTCCTATATGGATGATTGATTGGTAACCATTTTCTATGCCCAATGTAACAAATTTTGTGGCCATTTTTCAACCTGTGACTAGGTGTATCATCGCCGCATATTGGACAAGCTTTATATCCTTTAACAACACAACCAGATAAGTTTCCATAGGCGGGGAAATCATTAATTGTCCACATTAATGCAGCTCTGAGTGTAAAGAATTCTCCATTATGTGCATCATACACTCCTCTAATCCCATCCCACAAAGATTTTAAATCATTAATCAAAGGCTCCAAGTAGACGTCTATATCATTTCCGGGTTGTTTAGGACCGGAAATCAATAAGGTTAACATCATGAACTTTCGTTTCATGCACAGCCATGGAGGGAGATTATATGTAACTAAGATAATCGGCCAACAACTATATCTACTACTTAGAGAACTGTGGGGATTGAATCCATCAGATGAAAGAGCCAATCTCAAGTTTCTCGGCTCATTACCAAACTCAGGCCATTTATCATCAAGAAGTTTCCAAGACGGGGAATCCGCCGGATGAGACATCTGACCGTCAATTGATTTTCTAGCAGCATGCCACCAAGTCAAACTCTTAGCTGTCTCATGTGATTGAAACATCCTTTTAAACCTTGGAATTGGGGGAAAATACCACACCACCTTCGCTGGCACACCCTCTTTCAAGATTGAATCTTTGCCTTCCTTCCACCTTGAGATACCACAAGTAGGACAATTAGTTGAATTCTCATACTCCTTCCTATACAAGATGCAATCATTGGGGCATGCGTGCATTTTCTCATAACTCAGCCCCAATGCACACAAAGTCTTTTTAGCCTCATACATAGAGGTTGGTATTGTATTTCCTTCTGGAAGCAAATCGCCTTGAAGTATCAATAATTCTGTAAAACAGACATCACTCATCCCATGTTTTGCCTTCAAATTATACAACTTCACTAATGCCGATAACTTCGTGTACTTTCTACAACCAGGGTACATTGGTTGATCTCCATCCCCAATCACATTGGCAAACTCATACGGATCGGAACCAAAATCACCAAAATCATTATCATCCATATCAATTTATTCAGACCCAAAACTGTACCTACTATGGCCATCATCTTCTTCAACATTTCTACTAGCATTAGTAGTTGCTTCCCAAGGTTCTCTGTGAAATGTCCAATTCTTATAGCTTTGGTCAATTCCATTAAAGTATAAGTGATCCCTTATAATTCCAACCCCAAACAACTTCAAATTAACACATTTAACACATGGACAACGGATATGTGTTGTAGTTAGAAGATTTTCTACAGCAAAGTTCAAAAATGCTTCCACCCCAAACTCATATGCCTTCGATCTTCTATCCGAGTGCATCCATGACTTATCCATCTCCGACACTATAACCTATTATCTATAATAAAGTGAAAATACAGGCAATGACCATCACTATAGCAGATTATACAAAGATCTAATAGCAAGTAATACACAACAGAGACGACGAGTTTTAAACAAAAACAGACGTATTTGGCATATATAGACGACGGATTTTCAACAGACGTCGTCTAATATAAGTAATACAAACGACGGTTTATGAAAAACAAATCGTGTATAAGTAATACAACGACGGTTTTTTCATAAACCGTCGTGTAATCGTCGTCGTATGCCTAAAAAGGCGTCGTGTCTTAGTTTATTTTCAAGAACCCAAAACCCATTAAGAACACAACATATATATGAAACCAAGCAAGAAACCAACATATACATGAAACCAAGCATGAAAACAATAAATCCATTCCCAATTCAACATAACATAGGGTGATTAAAAGATCCGACAAAATTAAATACATTCCCAATTCAACATAACAGATAATGTAATCCATGAACCCATTAAACAGAAAATTCATGAACCCATTAAACAGAAAATCCATGAACCTATACCTATAAGCACATTATTAACAGATCGCAAAGCATATACCTAAAACCCTTTAACAAAACAACCTAATATCATTCAATGAATTTACAAGGGGAAGATAGGGTTTGTACTTACAAGTTGGACGAGCTCACAGATTCGACGGAGCCTGGAGAGTGCAACTTTTAATTAGAGCAGAAGTGAGAGAGCGAATGTTATGTTGCACAAAATCTAAAAATTTTAGGGTTCAGGGTTAGAAGTATAAGAATAAGAGCCAAATATAAAAAAATTTAGGGCGCGCGAAAATTTTTAGAGCGCGCGCTCTTTAAAACGTCGAAAGAAAAACCATGGCGAAAGTTCTACAAGAACCGACGTAAATGTAATATTCCACGACGGAAACACTGAACGTAACGCCGTTTCTTTTGACGCTTCATTTTTCGGATTAATTTTAAATTTATTTTGAATATTTTGATATAAAGACGACTGAAAAACCACGTCGAAGTTAAGAAACTGAAAACGTTGTAAATTATAATAGACGACTTACATATTAAAATGACGTCGTTTAAAGTGGAAACCATGTCGGATATTTTACTGCACGACGTAACATATATATTCCACGACTCAACCACCGTCGTTAACAATTAATACCCTAAACCCTTAAAACTAAATTATATAATTTTAAAAATTAAGTTTATAAAAGGGTTTATGGTTTTACAGCCTAATATATACCCTAGACTACCCAAAAATTATACTTTAAAAATAAACCCCAATAAATAACAACCCTAATTTCTAAACCCTAGACTCCAAACCCTAAACCATAAAACTAGAAGTGATTTTATGACTCATCAAAACAATTTTATTTTGGATGGTCATTTTAAATTTTTGTTATTCAAAATGAATTTTTTCAAGGTTTAGGGGAAGAAAATATATCAATGACTTCATAGGAGTTGACTTTGCATTTTTCTGATTTATTTTAAATTTATTTTGAATATTTTGATATAAAAATAATAAAATATTCTTATCACAACAACAAACCACGTCGGTGTTAATAAATTGTAGACGTTGTAAATTGTAATAGACGACTAAGTTGTTAAAATGACGTCGTTTAAATGAGAAACCATGGCGGATATTTAACTATCCGACGTAAAATATATATTCCACGACTTAACCGCTGTCGTTACAAAGTACTACCCTGAACCCTTAAGAAATTGAAGACGTTATAAACCATAAACGACTCAATTGTTCAAAGAACGTCGTCTAAATATCCTTTTACGTCGGATTTGTTTAAAACGAAACAACAAAAAACGACGGCTTTTGACTTTATTACGTCGTTGGAAAAGTATTACACGTCGTTTACGCAATTTGTATGTTTGTTTTTTTTTTAATTTAAAAAAACCTCAACAAATTTTTACATTATATATTATAGACAAAATTTGTACATTATACATAAATATCAAGTGTTCAATAATTCCCCTATTCCAGGTGAAGGCAAACAAACTCTGCCCATTCATTCCGGACTTCATCAATTGCTTCTTGGGGGTATGGCGCTTCCTGTTTTCCCTTGGCATACTACATAAACAATGACTATTAGGGTTTATAAATAAAAAGAAATTAAATCACAGACGACGATATTTTTCATAACCGACGTACTATATCTATTCAACGACGGTAATTTTACATGACCGTCGTTGATAATACATAAAACGACGTAAAATGTATGAAGGTAATTTCTTCTTACCTTCTTCTCAAACCCCAAGGAAGGATCCATGATGATGTCCCTCATGAAGCGCATCACATAATACCCGCATTCGACACTGCTGGGTTGCTTTGATGTGCCTGACAGAGTTTTCCAAATGACTGCCTTACGGCCTGGTCTAGCTATGTGAGAATTATAAATTTTTATAGTACTGTTCACAATGTTTTTGGCCTCTTCATCGACCACACGATTTCCTGGCAGAGAATCCAGAAAATAGACGGTTTCTCTCTTTGCTCTTACAATCAGCAAGATCCAATGACGGCTGCACAAAATTAATATAAAAACGACGGTTATTTACAAAAACGACGTATTATAATATTTCACACGACGAAATAAAGAAGCAATCGACGACATTATAAATTTATCACGACGATAAATAACTACCGACGTGGTTAGTAGTTTCAAATGACTCAATAAAATAAAACGCCGACGTGGTTAGTTTATACGCTGTCATTTATTGAAAATCATAAAAACAAAGTCCTGTTAAGGAGACTAACCCTGGATTGTAAGGCATCAGGAAAATCTGTTCATCGTCAGTCCTCTGAAGTCGAGCTGCTAGTAGGCGTGATCTGTCAGCTATTGTGCCAGAGCTGGCACTAACTGTAGCAGGGTCGATAAAGCCAACCATGGAGCACATATTTGCTCGTTTCAAAACATCGTGTAAGTACCTAGATATATAAAATAATATAAACAAGTCAGCACAAAAAAACACACGACGGTTATGTATAACAAAACGATGTATTATAAAATTTCACAAGACCTACTGGAATAGACAACGACGTTATAATATATTTATCACGACGGTACATACTAACGACGTGGTTAGTTAGTTAAGACGACGCAATAAATAAACCAACGACGTATTATTTTAGAATGACAAACCTCATATATACAAAAAAACACACGACGGTTATGTATAACAAAACGACGTATTATAAAATTTCACACGACGTACTGAAATAGACAACGACGTTATAATATATTTATCACGACGGTACATACTAACGACGTGGTTAGTTGGTTAAGACGACGCAATAAATAAACCAACGACGTATTATTTTAGAATGACAAACCTCAAATATACAGCAATGACAGTGGCTCCTATTTCTTCCATGCCTGCAAATTGTGTAATATCTTCAGGCAGGAGGAAGGTATCGCGCTCTAGACCAAACACCTCCTTATCAATTGTAAATTGCAGGGTCTTATCCTGAGGCACGAGTGTCGTTTCCACATAACGACAAAGGAATTTTAAAGAAGATGGCGCCTCCATATTTGAATAATCAACACCTTGAATAACCTGTTTAAAGAAATAAAAAAAATGACGTGGTAATTCAATAAAAACGACGGTTTAAGGAATACAACGTCGTCTGAAAAGAATTTAAACGACGGTGAAGAAACCGTCGTGGTGAATAATTTATTACGTCTTAGAAAAAAATTCCGCCGTCTAAGTTGTAAACAAACGACGGTTTAAAGAAAAATATCGACGTCTGGAATTTTGAAAAACAAATAAAAAAGGCAAAGTTATATGAACATACCTGGTCGTCATCTTCTTTCTCCTTTTCATCTTGTTTTTCTTCTCTCTTCTCTTCATCTATTACGGCGGGAATGACTAACTCCGTCGTCTAAAAACCACAAAGTTTTAAAAATAACGACGTTTAATGCCGTGTAAAACAAGTAAACTAAATACGACGTGGTATTGAAATACAAACGACGGCTGATTTTTAAAATCGTCGTGGTATGTATTTCAAACGACGGTTTTATTAATAATAACGACGTCTAATGGTTTTTAAAAAAACAGAGAATTCAAAGTTCAGATATGTTCCCTTTTCTTCCTGATGTTTCCCATTTTTGGCAGTATCATCCTCAAAATGCTGGGATCTCACATCACCTCCAGAGCAGCTTGCTTTGTCAGACATTGGATTTTTGGGACTTTGGCTAATTCTGGGTTTAAGCATGCTTGGATCAAAATTGGGAATTAATTGGGAAAGCTGACTCAGGAAATGCTCCCTCTCAGCCTCTACCAATTGTTTCGTTCTAGCCTCCATCCTTAAAGCCTCTTCCCTTGCCTTAGTTTCCATCTTTTTAGTCTCTTCTTGAAGGAGAACTCTTAAACTGTCCTTCAAACGGTCGTCAAAGCTCACTCTCTGTGGTTTGGGTAAATTGAAATATTGCCTTGGTGAGATCCCAGCACCTACTCCTCTCACTCTGCCTGGATGCTCGGGGCCCAAAGCCATGGTCAGCACATCATTGCTGCCAGAAACAGTGACTTTGCCTTCCGAGACTTGTTTTTGCAATTCATCCTAAAACAAAGATATATAAAAAAGTAAGAACAAAAACACACGACGGTTATTTATATACAAACGACGTATTATATAATTTCACACGACGCAATAACATATAAATCGACGTTTACCGACATGGTTAGTTTTTAAAACGACGAAATGAATAAACCACCAACGTCTTATGCTTTATTTACAGATAACAGAGGGATGATTCAATATTCACACCTTTAACGACCTTGTTTAAAACATTTCGACGTAGTAATTCAATACAAACGACGCGAAAATGAACCACCGACATCTTATGTTATAATTACAGAAAACAGAGTAGTGATTCCTATTTAGACCTTTAACGACGTTGTTTAAAAAATTTCGACGTGGTAATATCATTCACACGACGCAAAATATAACATAAGACGTAATAAGAATTATTCACAGTTTAATAAAAATTTAAAACAGAGTGAGTAGGCTTACAATTAATTTTGCTTTCTCTGCCACCTTTGGATCCGGGATGTTACCATATTTGTCCTGTCTAGCTCTCTTCCATAAGGTAGATCGATCAATTTCTACCCCAGGCATGGTTTTCTCCAATTGATCCTCCAAACCAGCATATCCTTTTCGAGACAATCGATGATTGTACTCAAGTTTCTCCCTAATCTGTGCATGTTGAGAATGCACAGACTCAAAATCTTTGGATAACCTTGAAGCTACAAAGGCATCCCATTGTGCTTTCTCTATGAATTTATATGTTTCAGGGGGTTGGCTTAATCTCTCCTTGTCATTGGTGTATGGAAGGATATAATGCCTCGTTAGTGTAGACTTGAAATCCTTCCATTTCTTGGCAGCAGAAACTAACACAGAGCTCTTGCCCCCTTGACCTACCACAAAAGCAATGTCAACTGCTTCCCAAATCTGCTCCTTTATATCCTTGGGGATTTGAGCCCATTTCATGTCCACAAGTGGAACTCTGGAGCGTGCCAACACACCAATGTAGGACTGCATCTCACTATGTGCTTGGCCAATTCCTTTCCCCCTTTTATTGTACTCAACAATTGGCCTCAGTTTCTGAAGTTTTCTCTTCACAACACGAGGCATTGTGCTCATACCTCGACCAGACTTTGAATCATCAGAGATTGTTGTCGTGCTGGTTGGTTCTGTCTCAGCAGATGATGAAGCAAACTTCATCGTCTTCGAAGGCTTCACTTGAGGAGGTACCATTCCAAGCTCCTTACCTCCATTTTTCTTGGAGCCAGAATCCTTACTTTGGTCTTGGTGAGAAACCATTTTTACAGACAAAACTGCAAGTGAAAATATTTCAGGAAAAGATTAAGAACACAAACGACGGTTATTAATAAAATACGACGTATGATATGATTTTAAACGACGCAATGAAATAATCTCAGACATAATAAATGTTTAAAACCAAGGTAATTAAACAACGACGAAATAATTAACTATAAACGACGTGATAATTAACTATAAACGACGAAATATTTATATAACGTCGTGGTATTGATGTTCACACGACGTCAGTAGTAATATACCGTCGTCTATATAAGGATCCAAAACCCTTCTTTCTTTCTCTGTGAATGTTTGATTGCAGATTTGATTTTTCTGAACCATGGTTTTTGTTTTCTAATTTGATAAAATACAAGGCCAAGAAAGAAAGTTTTGGAATCTTATATAGACGACGGTATTTTAATATGACGTCATGGTATTAACATTCACACGACGTAAAACAATAAGATACTGTCGTCTATATTAGATACCAACCCTACTTTCTTTTTCTTTATATTTTATCAAATTAGGGAAAAACAAAAACCATTGTTCAGAGAAATCAAACCTGCAATTAAACAAGCAAATAAAAAAAAGACTATAATTTTAAAAACAACTTTGTCAATTTTCAGACGACGCTAGAACGACTGACGAACCGTCGTGGTCTAGATATTTAACCACGTAAATAAGAAGCTACCGTCGTCTTATTTAGTTGAGGTAGTTGTCTTCAAAGTTAGAAACTTTCCCTCTTTGTCTGTATATTTTATCGAACTTGGAAAGAAGTAAAATGATTTTGGCCAGAAAAAAGGTAAAAAGATTTTTCAAACAAAAAACGTATGAGCATGCAAAACAGCAACCAAAATAGTGAAAATGAAAGCTTACCTTTTGCGTGCAATGAATGCAAGAGGAAGATTATGTTTAAGTTCAGAGACGACGAAGAAGACGAGAGGAAGACGATGAGATACTCTGACAGTGCTCTGACAAGGAAAAAAGTCTAAAAGTTTTCTCTGGGAGATTGAAATTTTAATCGGGTTTGGAAACAGCGCATGTGTATGTCAGGTAGACGAAAAGTTGCTTACATATAAAACCATTTCAAAAAAATAATACGGCGGTTACATATAACTATGACGTATAAATTACAAAATACGACGGTACATTTAACTTCGGACGTGGTAAATAAATACGACAGTAGTGTTGTAGGTACCGTCGTAGTAAACTCAAAAATTAAAGTACATAAGTAATAACTCGCGTCATGGTAGATTATTTAACACGTCGTTTTTATTAATGCACCGACGTGGATTTCTGTAATATACGTCGATCATACGGACGTTGATTTTACAATTTAAACGGCGGTTTTTTTGTAAGGACCGCCGTTGGTTTTAAAAATTTATTCTATAAATTTGTCGCTTTCATTCATTTTCGGTTTACATTTAGGATTCCAAGTTCTTCCTCTCTCAGTCTCTCACGTCTCAAAGATAATAATTTGGATGTCTTTCTCAAAGAGAAATTGAGCTTACTCGCATCAAATATATGTCCACAAGAAGAAGCTTGTCAACTAGCCTTCTCACTTCCTTGATCAAGCCTGTTAGGACACTTAGTGCTTCTGAATACTCCTTGCTTTCCATCAAAAGAGATGCAAGCCTGGCCTCCACTCGCTGTCGAAGGAAAGTTCGCTTCTCAGGGAAATCTGCTTGATTTTCTTGGCTAAGAAGATCCGTCAGATTTGTGATAGCCTCTTCCTTTATCCGTAGAGCTTCAGAAGAAGAAGATGGGTTTCAAGAATGCGATAAAGAATAGAAATGGCTTCAGATGGCCTCTAAAGCATGAGCAATCGAATCAGTAGTTGCTGGGAGATATGATGAAGACATTGTCAATGCTTTGAACTATACAAGTCCTGCAGAAAGATAAAGGACCAAACTGTTAAAGAAACTGAAACAACGGCGGTTTTCTGTTCTACCGTCGTCTTTTCTCGTCGTCTATATTAAGGTAAGATGGCGGTAGATTTATAATTACCGACGTAGATTATTTTGTTAAACGCCGTTAAGTGTACTACAACCGACGTGGATTTTATTTTTAAATTATAAATAGAGTTTTTTTTCCCGAATTCTTTCAGTTTTAGTTTTCAATTACAAAGCGTGATAAATAGATTTTTCTTTCCCGAGGAAATTTAAAATGAGGGAAATTAATGTTCTTGAATTTATAAACTAACACGAGGCAATATTACTAACCCGAGGAAATTATAAATAGATTTTGCTTTCTCGAATAAATTTTAAATTAATTCAGTTTGAAACAACGACGGTTTTTTGTTATGCCGTCGTTTTTAACTAACACGACGCAATATTTGTTTTGCGACGTGGAATCTTTTCATTTAACGTCGTTATGTTTAATATAACCGACGTGGATTTGAATTTTTAAATTATGAATAGAATTTTTTTTCCCGTGACCTTTCAGTTTATTTTTCAATTACAGTGCGTTATAAATAGAGTTTTTTTTTCCGGAGGAAATTTAAAATGAAGGAAATTAATGTTCTGGAATATGTAAAGTTTCTTTTTTGGAGGATAGATTTAAATAAAATAAGAATATAAAAACAACGACTGTTTTTTTATTACTGTCGTCGTTTTTCGTCGTCTTAAGTAAGACTAAGACGACGTAATATATTTTTTTAGCGACGTTGATTTGTTTTTTAAACGTCGTTAGGTATAATATAACCGTCGTTGAAAATTGTCTCTCTGATTGCAAATTTGCAACGACGTTAGGTATAATATTTGTAGATACACAAACGCACACACATCATCAACTTCCAAAAAATTGTCTCTCTGAATGCAAATCTGTGTCATCTGTTAAGATTATGATGTGGAACAGAGTTCCATCTGGTAAGATTTCGTAACCCTTGGGATCTCAGACAAATCTGATTATGTCGGCGGTTTTCTGTATAAACCGTCGTGGTTATTTCAGTTCTTGTCATTAAGTAGATCTACTGACGTAGGATAAGAAAATCAAAGAAAAAAATTGTTAACAAAAATTCTTATTAAGACGACGGTTAAAATTAAATGTACGACGTATAAAATGAATAAATATGACGTTAAATTTTATTGTACGATTTAAAGATAACGTCGTAGAACTATACGAGAATGACGTCCATATATTTATATTTTCCGTCGTTGTACATTAATTTAATATGGCGATATTTTGTATTTTAAAGCCATGGATTTGTTTGTAATTATACGGCGTCTTATACGAAAACCTCGTCGTGTTATTTTATGAGTAAAAACGGCGGTTTTTATTGAAATCGTCGTCTTTACTTTCTACGTCAGTCGATTCATAACTTCTGCCGTTCTTTGTTGGCATTGATTTTACACTGCGGAAATCTGTTTCAAATAGACGTCGGTTGTTTAATTATGTACGTCGTTGTTTTTGAACAGCCATTTGAATCTCCATTTTTTAGTTGTCTAAGGTTGTATTACACGACGGTGTTTTTAGAACCGTCGTCTTTTTAAAAACCACGACGATTTTCACTTAGACCGTCGTTGTTTTCTGGTCGTCTTTTTCACTTTTTGTAGTAGTGGAGGTTGCACGAGATGTGAAAAACATAAAATTCACGTGCACTGGGAACTATAGTAACAGACACAAATATCCAAAACCAACGTTAGATTCATGGAGACATCCAATAAGTGGAAGCTAAGTTCATATTCTTGTGAGAATGTGAAGAAATATGCAACATTGGAAAGTTGAGAAACTAGCAAGGTAGGGAGTTAGCTACTCCCCTCATTGCCAATTGGTTTTCGAGCGGAACGTTAACTTCCTTCATGGTATCAGAGCAACTCAAAGTCTAACAATTCAAGTTGCACTATTTCCGCTTGACTAAGATCAATGTTGACTTTGTATAGAGTTCTTCCAAGTGATGTTTTTTCATTGTTTTTAGAGAACG
The DNA here is from genome assembly GCF_000346465.2 of Prunus persica. NCBI lineage: Eukaryota > Viridiplantae > Streptophyta > Magnoliopsida > Rosales > Rosaceae > Prunus > Prunus persica. The sequence continues at coordinate 15,665,241 of NC_034012.1, forward strand.
ATTTGTTTTAATGTGGAAACAGTACTTTCTGGGGAACCTGGATTGGCTCTCTGGTCTTTAATATACTTTTTTGTTTAAATTTTTTAAACAAAATCCGTTCTGGAAAGATTTCTTGCCACAAGCATCTTCAATAGTCCTGAGATTAGAGGGTGCAGCAGAGGGCAATACTGCTGCTTTGGTAACAGAACTCACCACTTCTATTATTTCCTTTGTACTTTTTTATCTTGATAACAATTAGTGTAAAAAGTGCTTGTTTTACTTGAAGGAGAAGTTTGAGGTGAGTAAACAAAAAATAAAGAAGATGTTCAACAACGTTTATCTCTCCGTTTCCTCATATGATACCGCTTGGGTGGTCATGGTCCCTTCTCCAAATTCCCTGAAGGATCCTTTTTTCCCTGAATGTCTAAATTGGTTATTGGGTAACCAACACCATGATGGTTCATGGGGTCTCATAATTTCCATCCCTTGTTAAAAAAGGATGCTCTCTTATCTACCTTAGCAGGTATCCTTGCACTAAACCGATGGAGCGTTAGTCAAGAACAAATTAACAAGGGTATGCCTGTTGCTTTTGCTAAGTTTCCTCCAAATTAATGCATGCATTATAAAGGATTACCCTCTCTGAGTCTTTCTTGCTTTTCTAGGGCTACATTACATTGAGTCAAATTTAGCTTCAGCTACAGATGAAGAGCAACAATCGCCTGTCGGATTTGATATAATATTTCCTTCTATTTAGCTTCAGCTACAGATGAAGAGCAACAATCGCCTGTCGGATTTGATATAATATTTCCTTCTATGATTGAATCTGCAATGAATTTGGATAAATACTGATTAGATTAGTCATTTATCCTTCTCTAAATATTGATTAAGTCATCACTATATCTAGGGGCGGTCCTGAGATTTTGAGGGTCCTGTGCGAAACTTAAGCCCTCACATAATCTAATATGAAAATACTATAAAAAAATTTGTCATAACGTAATGTTATAAAACTATTTTTTTATAACTAAAATTCATCATCAATTAGCATGTAATAACAAATACAAATAAAATTCATAAACTTTTTAATGTTGTTCTTTGATAAAGTTAAATGTTAGTATATTTTGTAAATAAAAAAAAAAAAAAAAGTTCAAGGGAAAGAAGAAGGAATGAATATTATATCCAGTTGTCAATTATCCTTCTCTAATTACTGATTAAGTCATCACTAGTCTATATCTTATTATTAACTTATTTTAATCATCAGGTGGGACATTTCAGCTATGGACCAATTGCCAGAGTATATGAAAGTCTGTTATGGAGCAATGTTGGATGTATACACTGAAATCGAAGAAAAGCTTGGAAAAGTGGGAAATTTATATCGCATCCACTATGCGAGAGAAGCAGTAAGCCTCATTAATATTTTTTAGATTACAGAGTTGCAGGACCATAAATTAGTATTCTAGTTAATTTCCAAGTTTATATATGCACAAATAGTAGTTGATATCTGACATTTCTTTGGGTCAGGCTTCAGCCCTATCTAGACAGGTTTGAGTGCGTGCCTAACTCAGTCCGATCCAAATAAAAAAAAGGCCAGGGAATATAAGTTTTTTTTTACTATTTGGGTTGGATGCTCTTAATTATAATAAAATATAAATTGGGAGCTTTAGTAATACACCAAAAATAAGAGTTGAAATTATAAAAAAAAACCCTACATAAATTCAATTTAGAAACATACCCAAAAATCATTTATTACATATGAAATGAGTGTTGAAGTTACTATAAATTACATCTCTGCCATTGATTAACTTAAAACAAGCCTAACACCAAAAAACTCAAAAAAAAAACTCAAAACAAGCCCAGCAAGCCCGAAGTATATTGTTAATATCATGTCATAAAAGTAAAATGTTAATACAATGTCGTAGAAGTACATTGTTAATACCATTCCATAGAAGTACATTGTTAATACCATTCCATAGAAGTACATTATTTATACTATGTCATAGAACTATCTTGTTATTAATATGTCATAGAACCATCTTGAGTTCTTTCCAAAGGCATAAACTTTCCCAGCATCATTAATCAGCATTGTCCTGCCAACCCCAGCAGCAAAGAATACTAGTAATAACAAGATACCTCTACAAAAAAAAAAAAACAAAACAAAACAAAAAACAAAACCAAAAACAAAAAAAAAACAAAACAAAAAAAAAACACTGTTAATACTATGTCATAGAACCATCTTCCTAGTAAAAATCACATTCTGCATATCATAAACCTCAAGGGAATGGTATGGAGTTGTACACTTTTTTCCTACCTATTATGCAAATGAAATGATATAGTTGTTAACTTCCAACTAATCCTCGTGATACTAATGGCTTTCCAATTCGAGCATAGGGTGCCAACATGCCAACCAAAGCAATGTCAACAGCTATGCCAACCAAAAGATCAGCAGCGTACAACTCAAACTCAGCCCAAAAATCCTTTCCCCTTTTCTGAACTTCTGCAAATGTTGCACAATAAGAATCTATGACTTTCTGCATTACAAAAGAGTTGAGGAAAAGAAATTTCTTCAGTATTCAAGAAGATCAACAACTATCAAATGTAATGGTCCAATTTGAAGGCAGGGTATATTTAATAATTAACTATATTACCCTTAACTTAAATAAAAATAGAGTAAATTTTAATAACCTAAGTGTCCCTTTAACACCACACACCTGTAGCTCATCAGTTTAAACTGTTTGTCAGGAGGCACAAATGACAGAATTTGTTGGGATTCCTAGGGCGAAATCGAACACATGGATGGAATCTTACATCATCAAGAATAGAAGGGTTTGCAAATGAAAGAGTCAAATCAGGAACACCTGAGAGATGGGAGTTCACTTGCAATTCACCATATATCTCACATTTCACCAGGACCCCATCCCTGAGCAGCACACACACAACTTTAAGTACAAAATCTTGAGATATAAATTATAATCATACAAAGCATTCAATTATAACTACCAAGTCTGCAGATCTTCATACAATAATCATCACCATCCATAAATGATAACATATCTTATAAAATTATAAATTAAATTGCAACCATTATCTTGAAGTAGATTATTCTCCTCTTCAAACTTCAAATAACGCACTACTATTCTCATCCAAGTTATTCAAAAAGATTGCGGAAGCAAAAGGGTGAACAAAATTATGCATGCACTTGAAGAGGCCATGTGATTCATATAGTTTGAAAAATGAATAGAATATTCCAAGCTCCTTATCTATTTTTTTCTGGATTGTAAAGAGTCACCCATTACGAACAGGAAGCATAGTCATTAATACATGGAATCTTTAATCCATACCAAAAAGAAAAGGATGGAGATATCTTATCAAAGCATTAAAAAAAAAAAAAAAAAAGATTCACCTCTTTACAATTGCATCCATTTCTTCAACAAGATCAACATAAACTTCATTGTTAGCATTTTTTGGGTCTGCTGTTCTCCATGGAATGCAAGATGATGTTGCACCTAAAAGTGTGTCACTCATGTTGGAACTGTTGCCTGTCCCAACACTCAACATCTTGTTAACTATATTTGGTGAAGCAATCAACTCTCTCAGAATATTAGGTTCTGTAGTGAGAGGGAAGCCATTGTCAATCATCTCATTCAGAAGCTACACATTGCGGTAAAGATTTTGGTCAATTTAATAAGCAAAACTCAATATGGAAAACTCCAGATTCAAACCCTAATTGGACAACACTAGAAAAAACCATGAATATGGAGCTCAAACTTGATTAAACTTTGAAAGCTGAACAACATCATTTCCAACAAGTGCCTTTCCAACAAACAAGACAAGATCTGGATTGTTTAGATTGACTAGCTATGACAGTGCCTTCATTAACGGTTTGTTATCTTGAAAGGCATAATACAATATATTTTCACATTAAAGGGTCAATACACTACACTATTTGTAATGTATTGACCCTTTGTTTGTCAGCTCATTTAGTACTTTTAGATTTTATGTGTCATATAGATTAGTTTGCAATTGATGTTCTAAATAAAACAAAGCTGGGTTCGAGTCCATATTATGTCATTCAATGATTGTATTTTTACATTTCTACTCTTTTTTTATTGTTAACAACAAAAAAAACAAAAAACATGTCAAAAAACAAAAAAAGGAAACACGTCAAAGAAGAGGAATATATACAATAGAATCAAAAAAAAATTGTAGTGTATGTTTTCACCCACTCAAAAAAAAAAAAAAAAATCATTTCCTCTTCTTCCTCTTCTATTTTCTCAAATTGAAACATTAAAACTTTTATGAATTTGATTTATGATTGCCATTGCATGCTAATAGATAATGAATTTTAGCTATTAAAAAAATTATTTTATGGTATTAAGTCATGGCAAAAAAAAAAATTTTTATAAATGAGGGCTCCAGTTTTAGTTTCGCACAAGGCCCTCAAAATCTCAAGGTCGACCATGCTCTATGCCCATACAATACAAACTTTTCTAAGCTAGACAAAAATACATGAATTCCTCCGTATAAATGTGTTACGCAAAGCCCAATCCACTGTTAACTCCATAGCCTAAAACCCAAACCTCTTTCTTACGAGTAATTTTTGTATGTTCCGGGTACACCAACTGGTTCGTGTACCATCCAATACATATGAGATATGTGAAAATATTCTCCAATACATGTGTATTAGATGGTACATGAGCCAACTTGTGTACACAGAAGAACATAAAAAAAATTTATCCTTTCTTACGATGTAAGAAATAAATTAATATATAAATAAATGAGACATAGTTATTGACATATTTGTGTAGCACATCCGGTAATCAAGACTCGGGAATTTTATTGGGCCTAAAATTGGACTTTGGGTTGAAGGCCCATTGGCTTGTAGCATAAGTTGTAGGTAACTATATAACCACAAAGGCCCAAGAGGCCCAATAAGAAGGCAAAAAGTTCCATATGGTGAACCTAATGGATTTGACCCATTTGATGACCCACATGGATCATTTTAAGTTAGATATGGGTCATTTTAAGTTGTAGTAGTGGTGGTGGTGGGGATCGCAGTCGTGGAGGTGGTGGTGGTGGTGGCAGTGGCAACATGGTGGTGGTGGTGGTGGTGGTGGTGGTTGTGGAGGTGGTGGTGGATGTGGAGGTTTTGGAAGAGGTGGTGGTGGTTGTGGTGGTGGTGGAGGTGGAGGTGGAGGTGGAGGAGGTGGTGGTGATGAAGGTGGAGTTGGTGGTTGTGGTAGTGGTGGTGAATTCCAAATTGGTGCTTT
>NC_034012.1:15673196-15681684 GCF_000346465.2 Prunus persica
CGATGAGGAGGAGGAGGATGTGGTGGTGGTGGTGGTGGTGGCGGCGGTGGCAGTGGTTGTGGAGGTAGGGAATGTGATGATGCAAGTTGTGGAGTTGGATGTGCAAGTGGAAGTGGTGTCATTTTTTAAAATGAATGATGGTATTTTGGGAATAAAAAAAATTTATTAAAGATTCATCTCTGCTTCTTTTGAAAGCAGCTTTGAAAAGTACCCGAGAGCGTGCTTGTGAAAGCTTCTGTCAAAAAGTCACTGCTTTTAAAAATAATCATGATATTTTATTTTTACCGAATACTTTAAATTGCATAACTTTAAAGTGAAGCAAGTTTTTGATCAAAAAAAGCAATCTCAAACGGGACCTAAATATATAACTTTAATTTTTCTATACCGAAAATACTATTATGGCACTATCTCAAGTCAATTCTCCAAAAATTGCATTTCGATAACATTTAATCCCTTTTCATACCATTGTATGACAACTATTAAATTGGTTACGTACCTATCTACAAGTTGTGTTTGGCTACGTACTGCATGAGAGAAACCAGTTTTTTTTTTTTTTTTTTTTTTGGGTCAACTGAGAGAAACCAGTTTGGTTTATATATAGTGGCATCTAAAATTTGATTGCCCACAATTGAAGACGATAAACGGCCAACCTTGTGATCCCTCCCATGAGTTCGCATCTTTTCACTGTATCCGACCATTGACCTTTTTTTTTTTAATGGAGTTCACAGTTTGCAACATAGAAAATGTATAAAAAATATATTCCACATAAAAAATATTTGGATCCATAATAAATAATGACCAAATACAGAAATAAATAATGTATAAAAAATTACAAGTAGACCGAAAATAAGGAGAACATAAAATATAAAATAAAAATAAGCTATTGTAATTATTATACGGAAGTTTTGGTTTATTTGTAGCATGCGTGGTAGGTACAATTATTTTTGTTTTTTTTAATGAGTGTTGCTATTTGGATCCATAATAAATAATGACCAAATATAGAAATAAATAATGTATAAAAAATTACAAGTAGACCAAAAATAAGGAGAACATAAAATATAAAAGAAACATAAGCTATTGTAATTATTTTACGGAAGTGTTGGTTTATTTCTAGCATGCGTGGTAGGTACAATTATTTTTGTTTTTTTAATGAGTGTTGCTATTTTCTTATCCATTTAATCTTGTAAATTTTAAAGATAAATTTACCCTTTTATTTTAAGAAATAAGAAAAGATAATATGGGTAGTTATCTATATATATAAAGTAAAAGGCAGAGAATGGTGAAACATTCAAAATACCAAAAAATGCCTTTGGTTAATGCAAACATTAAGAATTGAAATTATTAATTAAATGAGGATAATGTAGTAAATTCACACTTTTCATATTAAAAAAAATTAAAATTAAAATCAGATAATGGATCCTATTTTTATGGAACACAACTACTCATTATTTTTTAAATTCTAAAATAAATTTAAATTTTATATAAAAAAAAAAGCCTCTCGCAAGCACGGAAGCGCGTGCTGAGAGGCTAGTGTTCCATAAAAGTAGGACTTATTATCTGATTTTGTTTTTAATTTTAATTTTTTAATTTAAAAAAATATGAATTTACCATATTATCCTCATTTAATTAATAATTTCAATTCTTAATGTTTGAATTAACTAAGAGTATTTTCTGGTATTTTGAATGTTTCACCATTCTCTGGCTTTTGCTTATTCATTAATTGGTGAGAGGAAATATTTAAGCCAATCAACCCATCAAATGTTATTTTATTCTACTATTTTATACTTACGACACCTCATCAACTCATATATAGCAGCCCTTGATACATTAAAAAAATTATTAACAAATAAAAATACCACTTCAGCAAACGTGGGTTAGACCAGTTGACAGTGAATCTATCCCTTTACACTTAAGTTCGAATTCTCTTTCCATAATTTAGATTAATCTAGAGTACTTTAGGCTATTGCTTATATATATATATATAGAGAGAGAGAGAGATTTTCTACCCCACACTTCTCTTAGTTCACCCCATGTTCTAAGTTCACCTCAACCTTTAATTTAAATTCTCACAATTTCTAAGAAAACCCCACTATCTTCCCAAACTACCCTTAAATACACCCCAAATTGAAAAAATAAGAACTAAAATAGATTTTCTATTTAAACCTCACAGTTTTCTTTGTTCCCAGCAAAAAAAAAAACACAAACAAATGAAAACTCAAATCCGAAATTTAATACTTTCTAGAGAAAGAGAACACTTTTACCTCTCTCCAAGAACTGTAACTAGAATTCTAACTCTTGGGTATTGTTGAGTTGAGAACTTCAGAGAGAGAGAGAGAGAGAGAGAGAGAGAGAGAGAGAGAGAGAGAGGTTTCTAAACATGAAGTTGGAAGGAGGTTTCTAAAACTTAATATGAAGAGTGGTGGGGTGTGTATATAGATGTACTAGGGTTAATTATTAAGTTGGATGACCTTTTTTTTTTTTTTACTCAATAATAAATCTTACAGCTTAATGATTTAAGTATTAGGATGAACAAAGAGAAGTGCGGGGTTTAAATCTCTATATATATATATTTAAAAATATCATTTGATTCAATTTTTATACATAGAATAAAATTATGGATTCATAGCAGCCCTTGGTACATTAAAAAAATATATATATTAAACAAAAAAACAGCAGCCCACTAATAGATTTTCCACTATAAATAGCACAATACAACACCTCTTCAACTCATAGCAGCCCTTGATACATTCAATTAAGAGCACATTGGTCCTATCCTTGAACTTAGGAATAAAATGTCTGCTCAAGTTTTAGCTGCATCCCAAGCTCAAAGCCCGAATGCCACTCCTGATTATGTTAAGCGACATTCAGTTAATTTCTCTCCCAGCACTTGGGGCGATTATTTTCTATCATATGCTTCTGTGGTAGGAAATTAATTAATCCTAACAATTATTTATGGGCTAATAATACTCATCGTGTGCTATAGCTGCGTCGTATATTTTAAATGTTTTATTATTATAAATTAATTTTGATTAATAGTTCTAACTTCCATGCACAATGAATGAAGGTCATACTTTTCTTAATATCCTTTTCAATTTGTTTGTGTAGAAAACAGATATCAAAGCAGAGCAAGATGTCCAAGAACTGAAGGAAAAAGTGAAGGGGATGATAATGGCTCCAATGCTTAAAAATCCATCAAAAAAATTGGAGTTAATTGATGAGATTCAGCGGTTTGGTGTCTCCCGCCATTTCGAAAATGAAGTTGAGGAAGTTTTGCAGCAAATTCACAAGAACTCTTACGGCGGTGATGAAGAAAATGATTTTGACCTTTTCACAACTGCTCTCCGTTTCCGGTTGCTTAGACAGCAAGGTTACAAGGTTTCATGCGGTCAGTCCTCTCTCTCTCTCTCTCTCTCTCTCTCTCTCTCTCTCTTATATGTTTTGTTTCATGCGGCCAGCAAATATGTTCAACAAGTTCAAGGACAAGGACGGGAAATTTAAGGAAACACTTGTGGATGATGTAGTAGGACTGTTGAGCTTGTACGAAGCTACACATCTTAGGATGCATGGAGAGGATTTACTGGATGAGGCGCTCACCTTCACCACAACTCATCTTGAGTCAGTGGAAGCGCACCGTTTAAGCCCCTTGCTTGCAAAACAAGTAACCCATGCCTTGCATTAACCATTCTGGAAGGGCTGCCAAAGGCCAGAAGCAAGGCGTTACTTGGCTATCTTTGAGGAGGAACCTCATCCGGCAAATGAAACTCTCCTAACTTTGGCAAAGTTGGATTTCAACCTAGTGCAGCAAGTCCATCAGAAAGAACTAAGTGAAATTTCAAGGTAAATACATACATACAGGTTTGAGTGCGTGCCTGACTCGGTCCGATCCAAATAAAAAAACAGGCCAGGGAATATAAGTTTTTTTTTTTACTATTTGGGTTGGATGCTCTTAATTATAATAAAATATAAATTGGGAGCTTTAGTAATACACCAAAAATAGGAGTTGAAATTATAAAAAAAAACCTACATAAATTCAATTTAGAAACATACCCAAAAATCATTTATTACATATGAAATGAGTGTTGAAGTTACTATAAATTACATCTCTGCCTTTGATTAACTTAAAACAAGCCTAACACCAAAAAACTCAAAAAAAAACCCAAAACAAGCCCAGCAAGCCCGAAGTATATTGTTAATACCATGTTATAAAAGTACAATGTTAATACAATGTCATAGAAGTACATTGTTAATACCATTCCATAGAAGTACATTGTTAATACCATTAGAAAAACATTGTTAATACCATTTCATAGAGGTACATTATTTATACTATGTCATAGAACTATCTTGTTATTAATATGTCATAGAACCATCTTGAGTCCTTTCCAAAGGCATAAACTTTCCCAGCATCATTGATCAGCATTGTCCTGCCAACCCCAGCAACGAAGAATACTAGTAATAACAAGATACCTCTACAAAAAAACAAAAACAAAAACAAAAAAACAAAACAAAACAAAACAAAACGAAAAACAAAAAATAACACTGTTAATACTATGTCATAGAACCATCTTCCTAGTAAAAATCACATTCTGCATATCATAAACTTCAAAGGAATGGTACGGAGTTGTACACTTTTTTCCTACCTATTATGCAAATGAAATGATATAGTTGTTATCTTCCAACTAATCCTCGTGATACTAATGGCTTTCCAAATCGAGCATAGGGAGCCAACATGCCAACCAAAGCAATGTCAACAGCTATGCCAACCAAAAGATCAGCAGCGTACAACTCAAACTCAGCCCAGAAATCCTTTCCCCTTTTCTGAACTTCTGCAAATGTTGCACAACAAGAATCTATGACTATCTGCATTACAAAAGAGTCGAGGAAAAGAAATTTCTTCAGTATTCAAGAAGATCAACAACTATCAAATGTAATGGTCCAATTTGAAGGCAGGGTATATTTAATAATTAATTATATTACCCTTAACTTAAATAAAACAGAGTAAATTTTAATAACGTAAGTGTCCCTTTAACACCACACACCTGTAGCTCATCAGTTTAAACTGTCTATCAGGAGGCACAAATGACAGAATTTGTTGGGATTCCCAAGGGTTAAATCGAACACATAGATGGAATCTTACATTATCAAGAATAGAAGGGTTTGCAAATGAAAGAGTCAAATCAGGAACACCTGAGAGATGGGAGTTCACTTGCAATTCACCATATATCTCACATTTCACCAGGACCCCATCCCCGAGCAACACACACACAACTTTAAGTACAAAATCTTGAGATATAAATTATAATCATACAAAGCATTCAATTATAACTACCAAGTCTGCAGATCTTCATACAATAATCATCACCATCCATAAATAATAACATTTCTTATAAAATTATAAATTAAATTGCAACCATTATCTTGAAGTAGATTATTCTCCTCTTCAAACTTCAAATAAGGCACTACTATTCTCATCCAAGTTATTCAAAAAGATTGCGGAAGCAAAAGGGTGAACAAAATTATGCATGCACTTGAAGAGGCCATGTGATTCATATAGTTTGAAAAATGAATAGAATATTCCAAGCTCCTTATCTGTCTGTTTCTAGCTTGTAAAGAGTCACCCATTACGAACAGGAAGCATAGTCATTAATACATGGAATCTTTAATCCATACCAAAAAGAAAAGGATGGAGATATCTTATGAAAGCATTAAAAAAAATAAAAAACAAAGATTCACCTCTTTACAATTGCATCCATTTCTTCGACAAGATCAACATAAACTTCATTGTTAGCATTTTTTGGGTTTGCTGTTCTCCATGGAATGCAAGATGATGTTGCACCTAAAAGTGTGTCACTCATGTTGGAACTGTTGTCTGTCCCAACACTCAACATCTTGTTAACTATATTTGGTGAAGCAATCATCTCTCTCAGAATATTATGTTCTGTAGTGAGAGGGAAGCCATTGTCAATCATCTCATTCAGAAGCTACACATTGCGGTAAAGATTTTGGTCAATTTAATAAGCAAAACTCAATATGGAAAACTCCAGATTCAAGCCCTAATTGGACAACACTAGAAAAAACCATGAATATGGAGCTCAAACTTGATTAAACTTTGAAAGCTGATCAACAACATCATTTCCAACAAGTGCCTTTCCAACAAACAAGACAAGATCTGGATTGTTTAGATTGACTAGCTATGACAGTGCCTTCATTAACGGTTTGTTATCTTGAAAGGCATAATACAATATATTTTCACGTTAAAGGGTCAATACACTACACTATTTGTAATGTATTGACCCTTTGTTTGTCAGCTCATTTAGTACTTTTAGATTTTATGTGTCATATAGATTAGTTTGCAATTGATGTTCTAAATAAAACAAAGCTGGGTTCGAGTCCATATTGTGTCATTCAATGATTGTATTTTTACATTTCTACTCTTTTTTTATTGTTAACAACAACAAAAAAAAAACAAAAAACATGTCAAAAAACAAAAAAAGGAAACACGTCAAAGAAGAGGAATATATACATACAATAGAATAAAAAAAAATTGTAGTGTATGTTTTCATCCACTCAAAACAAAAAAAAAACAAAAAACAAAAATCATTTCTTCTTCTTCCTCCTCTATTTTCTCAAATTGAAACATTAAAACTTTTATGAATTTGATTTATGATTGCCATTGCATGCTAATAGATAATGAATTTTAGCTATTAAAAAAATTATTTTATGGTATTAAGTCATGGCAAAAAATTTTTTTTTATAAATGAGGGCTCCAGTTTTAGTTTCGCACAAGGCCCTCAAAATCTCAAGGTCGACCATGCTCTATGCCCATACAATACAAACTTTTCTAAGCTAGACAAAAATACATGAATTCCTCCGTATAAATGTGTTACGCAAAGCCCAATCCACTGTTAACTCCATAGCCTAAAACCCAAACCTCTTTCTTACGAGTAATTTTTGTATGTTCCGGGTACACCAACTGGTTCGTGTACCATCCAATACATATGAGATATGTGAAAATATTCTCCAATACATGTGTATTAGATGGTACATGAGCCAACTTGTGTACACAGAAGAACATAAAAAAAATTTATCCTTTCTTACGATGTAAGAAATAAATTAATATATAAATAAATGAGACATAGTTATTGACATATTTGTGTAGCACATCCGGTAATCAAGACTCGGGAATTTTATTGGGCCTAAAATTGGACTTTGGGTTGAAGGCCCATTGGCTTGTAGCATAAGTTGTAGGTAACTACATAACCACAAAGGCCCAAGAGGCCCAATAAGAAGGCATTGAGGAGGTGGTGGTTGTGGAAGTGGTGGAGGTGAAGGAGGTGGTGGTGGAGGATGAGGAGGAGGAGGATGTGGTGGTGGAGGTGAAGGAGGTGGTGGTGGAGGTGGTGGAGAAGGTGGTGGAGGATGAGGAGGAGGAGGATGTGGTGGTGGTGGTGGCGGTGGCATTGGTTGTGGAGGTAGTGAATGTGGTGATGCAAGTTGTGGAGTTGGATGTGCAAGTGGAAGTGGTGTCATTTTTTAAAATGTATAATGGTATTTTGGGAATTAAAAAAATTCATTAAAGGTTCATCTCTGCTTCTTTTGAAAGCAACTTTGAAAAGTACCCGAGAGCTTACTTTTGAAAGCTTCTGTCAAAAGGTCACTGTTTTTAAAAATAATCATGATATTTTATTTTTACCAAATACCTTAAATTGCGTAACTTTAAAGTGAAGCAAATTTTTGGCCAAAAAAAGCAATCTCAAACGGAGCCTAAATATATAGCTTTAATTTTTCTATATCAGAAATACTATTATGGCACTATCTCAAGTCAATTCTCCAAAAATTGCATTTCGATAACATTTAATACCTTTTCATACCGTTGTATGACAACTATTAAACTGGTTACGTACCTATCTACAAGTTGTGTTTGGCTACGTACTGCATGAGAGAAACCAGTTTTTTTTTTTTTTTTTTTTTTGGGTCAACTGAGAGAAACCAGTTTGGTTTATATATAGTGGCATCTAAAATTTGATTGCCCACAATTGAAGACGATAAACGGCCAACCTTGTGATCCCTCCCATGAGTTCGCATCTTTTCACTGTATCCGACCATTGACCTTTTTTTTTTTAATGGAGTTCACAGTTTGCAACATAGAAAATGTATAAAAAATATATTCCACATAAAAAATATTTGGATCCATAATAAATAATGACCAAATACAGAAATAAATAATGTATAAAAAATTACAAGTAGACCGAAAATAAGGAGAACATAAAATATAAAATAAAAATAAGCTATTGTAATTATTATACGGAAGTTTTGGTTTATTTGTAGCATGCGTGGTAGGTACAATTATTTTTGTTTTTTTTAATGAGTGTTGCTATTTGGATCCATAATAAATAATGACCAAATATAGAAATAAATAATGTATAAAAAATTACAAGTAGACCAAAAATAAGGAGAACATAAAATATAAAAGAAACATAAGCGACGA
>NC_034012.1:15683192-15685071 GCF_000346465.2 Prunus persica
AGATACCTTAACTTGACTAACTTTAAAGTGAATCAAATTTTTGGCCAAAAAAGCAATCTCAAACGGAGCCTAAATATATAGCTTTAATTTTTCAATATCACAAATACTATTAAGGCACAATCTCACCTCAATTCTCCATGCATTACGTTTCAATAACATTTAATACCTTTTCTACCGTTGTATGACAACTATTAAACTGGTTACGTACCTATCTACAAGTTGTGTTTGGCTACGTACTGCATGAGAGAAACCAGTTTTTTTTTTTTGGTCAACTGAGAGAAACCAGTTTGGTTTATATATAGTGGCATCTAAAATTTGATTGGCCATAATTGAAGACGACAAACGGCCAACCTTGTGATCCCTGCCATGAGTTCGCATCTTTTCACGGTATCCAACCATTGACCTTTTTTTTTTAATGGAGTTCACAGTTTGCAACATAGAAAATGTATAAAAAACATATTCCACATAAAAAATATTTGGATCCATAATAAATAATGACCAAATACAGAAATAAATAATGTATAAAAAATTACAAGTAGACCAAAAATAAGGAGGACATAAAATATAAAAGAAACATAAGCTATTGTAATTATTTTACGGAAGTGTTGGTTTATTTGTAGCATGCGTGGTAGGTACAATTATTTATGTTTTTTTTAATGAATGTTGCTATTTTACTCATCTGTTATATTTTCTTATTCATCTAATTTTGTAAATTTTAAAGACAAGTTTACCCTTTTATTTTAAGAAATAAGAAAAGATAACATGGGTAGTTATGTTCCATAAAAGTATGACTTATTATCTTATTTTGTTTTTAATTTTAAAAATATGTGAATTTACCATATTATCTTCATTTAATTAATAATTTCAATTCTTAATGTTTGAATTAACCAAGGGCATTTTCTAGTATTTTGAATGTTTCACCATTCTCTGTCTTTTGCTTATTCATTAATAGGTGAGAGGAATTATTTAAGCTAATCAACCCATCAAATGTTATTTTATTCTACTATTTTATACTTACGACACCTCATCAACTCATGTATAGCAGCCCTTGATACATTAAAAAAAAAAAAAGATTAACAAATAAAAATACCACGTCAGTAAACGTGGGTTAGACCAGTTGACAGTGAATCTGTCCCTTTACACTTAAGTTTGAATTCTCCTTCCGTAATTTAGATTAATCTAGAGTACTTTAGACTATTGCTTTTATATATATACAGATAGAGAAAGAGAGAGAGAGAGATATATATATATATATATATATATATATTCTATTTAAACCCCATATTTCTCTTAGTTCACCCAATGTTCTAAGTTCACCTCAACTTTTAATTTAAATTCTCACAATTTCTAAGAAAACCCCACTATCTTCCCAAACTGAAAAAATAAGAACTAAAATAGATTTTCTATTTAAACCCCATAATTTTCTTTGTTCCCAGCAAAAAAAAAAAAAACACAAACAAATGAAAACTCAAATCCGAAATTTAATACTTTCTAGAGAAAGAGCACACGTTTACCTCTCTCCAAGAATTGTAACTGGAATTCTAACTCTTGGGTATTGTTGAGTTGAGAACTTCGAGAGAGAGAGAGAGAGAGAGAGAGAGAGAGAGAGAGAGAGAGAGAGAAGGGAGAGAGAGAGAGAGAGAGAGGGAGTTTTGTAAAAATGAGATTGGAGAGGGGTTTTCACAAACTAAATTGAACGGGGGGGGGGGGGTGTATATAAAAACCTAAGGGTTATTTATTAAGTGGGGGGGCCTTTTTTTTTTTTACCCAAAATAAAACTACCCCTCAACCGTTTAAGTATGGCACAGCACAAAAAAGAAAGGTGGCGTTTTAAAAGAAAAAATCTCCAAAAGACGCGCGCGTTCAAAAGAGGGCTTTG
>NC_034012.1:15686258-15686893 GCF_000346465.2 Prunus persica
TCAGTTTTAGCTGCATCCCAAGCTCAAAGCCCGAATGCGACTCTTGATCATGTTAAGCGACGTTCAGCTAATTTCTCTTCCAGCACTTGGGGCGATTATTTTTTATCATATGCTTCAGTGGTAGGAAATTCATTAATCCTAAGAATTATTTATGGGCTAATAATACTCATCATGTCCTATAGCTGCGTCATATATTTTGAATATTTTATTATTATAAATTAATTTTGATTAATAGTTCTAACTTCCATGCACAATGAATGAAGGTCATACTTTTCTTAATATCCTTTTCAATTTGTTTGTGTAGAAAACAGATATCAAAGCAGAGCAAGATGTCCAAGAACTGAAGGAAAAAGTGAAGGGGATGATAATGGCTCCAATGCTTAAAAATCCATCAAAAAAATTGGAGTTAATTGATGAGATTCAGCGGTTTGGTGTCTCCCGCCATTTCGAAAATGAAGTTGAGGAAGTTTTGCAGCAAATTCACAAGAACTCTTACGGCGATGATGAAGAAAATGATTTTGACCTTTTCACAACTGCTCTCCGTTTCCGGTTGCTTAGACAGCAAGGTTACAAGGTTTCATGCGGTTAGTCCTCTCTCTCTCTCTCTCTCTCTCTCTCTCTCTCTCTCTCTTCTA
>NC_034012.1:15686993-15776230 GCF_000346465.2 Prunus persica
TCTCTTATATGTTTTGTGTTCATGCTGCTAGCAGACATGTTCAACAAGTTCAAGGAAAGGACGGGAAATTTAAGGAAACACTTGTGGATGATGTAGTAGGACTGTTGAGCTTGTACGAAGCCACACATCTTAGGATGCATGGAGAGGATTTACTGGATGAGGCGCTCACCTTCACCACAACTCATCTTGAGTCAGTGGAAGCACACCGTTTAAGCCCCTTGCTTGCAAAACAAGTAGCCCATGCCTTGCATCAACCATTCTGGAAGGGCTGCCAAAGGCCAGAAGCAAGGCGTTACTTGGCTATCTTTGAGGAGGAACCTCATCTGGCAAATGAAACTCTCCTAACTTTGGCAAAGTTGGATTTCAACCTAGTGCAGCAAGTCCATCAGAAAGAACTAAGTGAAATTTCAAGGTAAATACATACATACATACATATATACTGACAGAGAGCTTCCATTGAGGGATCCCTCAAATTATTTGAGGGACACCCCATATAGGGCCCACTCCGGATTGTATTCCACTAATCCAAACCGTCTATTTTGTAGATACACATTCAAAGATCATCTCTACAAAAAATCACTTGAATCCGATATCATTTGACCATTCAACTGAGTTATTGAAATTTTAGTACTTTCTTGAAGCACCGTGTTCATTGATTTTGTAGGACACAATTGAATGTCGAAACGGTTTCCGATTTGTCTAATTTTTTGTAAGGATGATCTATGAATGAAGACCTGAAAAATAGATGGTTTGGATCATTGGAAAAAAAATTGTACGGTACCCTAAAGGGCGTCTCTCAAATAAAATTATTTGAAGAATCCCTCAATAGAAGGGGACTGTATATACTGAATATATTAGTGTTCATCAATATACTAATTAAGTTATTATTATGTAATTAAATGATATATTCAGGTGGTGGAAGGATTTGGACTTTGTAAACAAGCTTCCTTTTGCAAGAGACAGAGTAGTTGAGTGCTACTTTTGGGCTATGGGAACCTACTTTGAGCCCCAATATTGCTTTGCTAGGACATCATTAAGCAAAGTTATTGCTGTGATAACCGCTATTGATGACATTTATGATGTGCATGGCACACAAGAGGAGCTAGAGCTCTTTACTGAAGCTGTTGAAAGGTTATTGAAATCGAAACCCAATTAATTTATAAGTTGTTTAGATTAGTCATTTATCCTCCTCTAAATACTGATTAAGTCATCACTATATCCAGGGGTAGTCTTGAGATTTTGAGGCCCCTATGTGAAACTTAAGTCCTCACATAATCTAATATGAAAATACTATAAAATAAAATAAAAATCCATAACGTAACTATTTTTTTATAACTAAAATTCATCATCAATTAGCATGTAATAACAAATACAAATCAAATTCATAAACTTTTTAATGTTTTCCTTTGATAAAGTTAAATATACTATTCGGTTTTTAAAAAAAAAAAAAAATCACGAGAAAGAAGAAGGAATGAATATTATATCCAATAGTCAAATCCTTCTCTAATTACTGATTAAGTCATCACTAGTCTATATCTTATTATTAACTTATTTTAATCATCAGGTGGGACATTTCAGCTATGGACCAACTGCCAGAGTATATGAAAGTCTGTTATGGAGGAATGTTGGATGTATACACTGAAATCGAAGAAAAGCTTGGAAAAGAGGGAAATTTATATCGCATCCACTATGCGAGGGAAGCAGTAAGCCTCATTAATATTTTTTAGATTACAGAGTTGCAAGACCATAAATTAGTATTCTAGTTAATTTCCAAGTTTATATATGCACAAATCATAGTTGATATCTTACATTTCTTTGGTTCGGGCTTTAGCCCTATCTAGACAAGTTTGAGTGCGTACCTGACTCAGTCCGATCCAAATTTTTTTTTTTAAAGGCCAAGAAATATAAGATTTTTTTTCTTTTTTTTCTTTTTAATTTTTTGGGTTGGATACTTTTAATTCTAATAAAATATAAGTTCTCATGATGTTATTGTATAGAAAGTAATTAGTGATCGTATCTTGATTTCGTAGATGAAATGTCATGTTAGAGGTTACTTTGATGAAGTCAAATGGCTCCACCAGAAATACACACCAACAATGGATGAATATATGGCAGTAGCACTGACTACATCCTACAAGATGCCATTAACCACGTACTTTATTGGAATGGGAGATATTGTCACAAAAGAGTCCTTGGATTGGGTTCTCAGTGACCCTAAGATTGTGAACTCTTTATTAATACTTGGCAGACTCATGGGTGACATGAAGTCCCATAAGGTACATATTAATATAAATGCAACCTTTTCTTTTTATTTTTTTTTCCCCATACCCCTTTTAACCTTAAAATTGATGTCTATATTTACGTAGTTTGAACAAAAGAGAGGACATATTGCCTCAGCTGTGATGCTACATGAAAGAGTATGGTGCCACGGAAGAAGAAACGATAATCGAACTCGGAAAACAAGTAAATAAGGCATGGAAGGACATAAATGAAGAGTGGATCAACCTCACCACCATCCCTATGCCACTACGATTGAGAATTCTGAATTTTGCACGTACTAATGAACTTCTGTACAAGCATACAGATGGCTTTACTCACGCTGGAGTTGTGCTTAAGGATCTTCTGGTGTCTCTGTTTGTCAACCCTGTGGCCATATAGGCCTAAAATAAAATTTGGTCTTCAACCCTGTGTCAGACCATTTAGTACTTTAGATTTTATGTGTCATATAGATTAGTTTGCAATTGATGTTCTGAATAAAACAAAGTCGGGTTCGAGTCCACATTGTATCATTAAGTAGTTGTATTTTAATATTTCTACTCTTCTTTTTTTATTGTTAACAACAGGGAAAAAAACGAAAAAGCATGTCAAGAAACAAAAAAAGGAAACATGTCAAAAAACAAGCTTTCTTCAATCAATCAAAAAAATTTGTAGTGTATGTTTTCACCCACTCAAAACAAAACAAAAAAAGTTCATGTCTTCTCCTTCCTCTTCTATTTTCTCAAATTGAAACATTAAAACTTTTATGAATTGGATTTATGATTGCCATTGCATGCTAATAGATGATGAATTTTAGTTATTAAAAAAAGTTATAATGGTATTACGTCATGGCAAATTCTTTTATAAATATTTTCATATTACATTATGTGAGGGCTCTCATTTAAGTTTTGTACAGGGCCCTCAAAATCTCAAGGCCCACCCTACTCTCTATGCCCTACAATACAAACTTTTATGAGCTGGACCAAAATACATGAGTTCCTCTGTATACATGTGTTACGTACGCATAGCCCAATCCACTTTTTAACTCCATAGCTTAAAAGCCAAACCTCTTTTTTACGAGTAATTTTTGTATGCTCCAAGTACACCATACATGCGACATGCGGAAATATTCTCCAATACACTTGTATTATATGGTACACGAGTCAACTTGTGTACACAGAAGAACATTAAAAAATATCTCCTTTCTTACGATGTAAGAAATAAATTAATATATAAATATATAACCGAGACATAGTTATTGGCATATTTGTGCAGCACATCCCTTCAAACAATAAGGAAAAAGAAAAATAAATAAGTATCAAATTAAAGATTAACAACCTTTTCAAGTAGCAAATAAATGCATTTTATACCTACAAGTCCCTTGTAATTTAAACTATCGCTTGTATTAAAAAAAAACATCCAATTAAATGCATATGTTAGTGAGACATTGGATTCACACAATGAGCGTTGCAGCATATCTCTGAGCTACTGCATCTCTTCCCACAAGAGCCACAGTTGGATATGTCTGTCCTCATATCCACACATTTTTTGTTACGGCAATCCGGCCCTGCGCTGCCTTCAGTTTCTCTACAAGCAAGAGGGTTTTGGTCGCATCCAGCACCACCCCGACCTGGAGACTACTGAGAGGCAAGGAACCGGCTTGTTGACAGAGATAGTAATGGCTAAAGCCATAATGAGCATGGCTAGCATAAAGAAAACTTGGAGAGATTTCATAATCGTGTAATATACAGCTAGGCTAGCTACTACTTTGCGTGTGTGCATGACCGCTTAACTTGAATGAAGAAATATGCTGCTAATTAATGCGATCTAACATTTCCCTGATCGGTTATTTATTGTAACGAATCTTCTAGTCTCGTTTGGTCTTTTTTGACTGTTTGCATATTTGTGAAAATCCAAAAACTGCATAAAAACATAAATAAACTCCAAATGATCAGTAAACAAATGTACTAATTAAACGTAAATTGCACAACAATTTCTGAAAAAACCAATTCTACCGAAACCACTGCATTGCATAATTTGAGTCAAGCACTTTACTTTTATAACAAAGTAATGTAGATATCATCCATCATCCACCTATAACAAATCTAATCCTTAAAAAAAATAAAAACTGGAATCAACTACTACTTTTATAACAAAATAATGAAGTAAAACGAAAATAGGTACTTCAATCATTTACAACTCTAAGAAAAACACAACATACAAGCAAACCAAGACACTATCATAAACACCTCAAACACAATGATCAATCTACAAAGACACAACATACAACAAAAGAAGAAACTACGATACACTTAGAATTCTAGCAACACAAAGACACCACCAGAACCACCTCAAACACAATTATCAATCTACAATCTAACATATGGATAACTACAGTATTAACAGAAAACAAAACGAAAAAAAACAAAATCACTGTCAAAAATAGAAAACTACAATAAAATTACGTCAACTAATTTTTCTGTATAGGTTTGCCATCAAAATTCATTGCAGAAACTACATTGCTCTGTTTATAATTCTGCTATATGCTATCGAAGACAAAAGAAAACAACGTAATGTAGATATAAATGAAGTGTCATTTTCTGTGCAAGACACGTGCATGAATATTAGTCATTTTGCTATCGATAATAGTTGTTAAAGTTGGTTATTATAGGCACAAATTCTAGTAATTCTGACAGGACCCGACCCAATTTCCGCTTTGAAATTCGAGCCAAGTCCTGTGCGTGTCCGACACCTGGCGAATGTCGGGCACAAAAGACCTTCTTACCCTTCTCGTTCAAAATTCTTTTAAAATTTCCCTTAGACTTCTGCCGAAAATTCGGCAGAGTCTCCCCTGTAATTTGACCAAACCCAGATTTTTCCACCTGTTCAACAAACAAATAAATCTACACCAACTGCCAGAAGAGAATAACTAAGTATTCACCAGCTCCAGTTTTCCACTAAAACTAGATATCAGAGCATTTTCTACAAAACTCTACCTTACTTGGTGGCGCGGAAGCTATGAATGGCCCGGTGGTGGATCCTGCTTACTTCTACGGCCTGGGGGCGAAAAACAAGTTTGAAAATGTGAGTGGACAAAAATAATGTTCTTGAAATCAGTTTACAATCATAATAACCCCCATAGTAAAAATAACTTGATAAGTAAAGCTAAAGTTCACCTGTGTTTAATATAAAGTATTCCTCTAAATATAAATATGTAACAGTATGTATATAGATTCGTAAAGCTGAACAATTATATGAAGAGATAAAACATGCACGTTTATTGAGAAAACTGATATAAGATGATTGAAAAACAATAGCTGCATAAAAGTGCTCAAATTGCTTTAAAACTACCACCTGAGTGTACCCCTGAAAATCTGTCAATTCCCCTGGCAGGTCTCGGGCGTCACGCAGGCTACCCGAGCCGCAAACTGGTGAAATCAGGGGACTGTCACTTTCTACCATGTTCAACTAAGCAGCATAGAAATAAAGATATTTTACGGCACAAATCATGCTCGGAAAACATTCGGTAAAACTTATTCAAAATCAAATAATGAAATTTACTCATATAAACTCATTTATAAAAAGCATTTATATAACTCATTTATATAAAATCATTTATGAAAGAAAGTCCACTCACTGCTGGTCCGAGCTAGCTGGAACCTTTGAAGGTCCCTCCTGTGGTTCTGCCGGTCCTCTGGTGCCTGGGTCGACGAAAATGGTGGCCGGAGGAGGGAGATCGGAGGCCTTGAAGTTTCGGTGAGTTCCCGTCGTTCTTTCGCAGTTTCCGGCCAGCACAGGTCGTCGGCGGGCAGGGGATCGGTCGGGAAAGGTAGGGGACTCGACGGCGGTTCCATCGCCACCGGTCCCATGGCCGGTGGTTCCCTGAGGCGGCGCCAGCAAGCTCTGGAAGGCGGCGGGCAGTTTTTGCACGAGAGGAGAGAGCTGGCTGGGTTTTATAGATCCAACTTCGAAATATTTACGGTTATGCCACTGAGACTCTTTTGACCATAACTCCTTCGTTACAACTCCGGTTCGGGCCCACTACGTGTCTATGAACTCGTTTCACCGTGCTCTACGCAATGGCGCAAGCGGAATTGTCAAATTCCTTCTCGATCAAAAAGTCACCTTTTCTTAATAAAATATTACGAGGGCAAAATTGTCTTTTCGCAAAATAAAATATTCCTTCATTATGAATTTTTGGTTTGGGATATTACAATCTACCCCCCTTACAAAAATTTCGTCCTCGAAATTTACGCACTAGTCACTCGAAGAGGGGAAGGGACTGCTCCCACATCTACTACTCGGGTCACCACATAGCCATTTTCACTGAAAGTTAAACGTTTCCCATTTCAATATATGAACTGATTGCTTCCCACAGGTGAAACCAGCCTTCAATTCTACTGATTATTGTCTAACACATGAGATGAATCAGATTTTTCTCTTCGGAACATGGGATAATTTTGAACTTAAGATAAAAAAATACCACATAATCGGGCGCCTGAAAATGAGCACAGAGCCACACCCAACTATCCTCCCGCCCCTTAAGCTCCTTCGGGCAACCCTCCTGAAGAGCGACCTGCGGATCATCAAATGCTTGAAAATGATGGTGCAAGTCGCTCTTCCACTGCTTGTACCTCTCAGCAAAGAGTCTGTTGACGTACGCCAACGACTCGTCGTCGAGGTCCTTTAAATTGTAGTTGGTCTGCAATAAATTAATTATATACATTAAGTAATAGAAATATATAAAGTTTGAAGGAAAAACAATTAAAAGGTAGAATATATACCGACAACTGTCCACGCACCTCCGTCTTGATCTCATCAGGCATGACCTTCCAAGACTTCCATTGCATCGGGCAATGGGTCCGAACGATGTGACCAATGTCGTGGGCCAATGAGCTATGCAATTTCGCCTTCGGTGCAGCCCAATGCCGCTCGTCATATCTGATGTTGATACGACTATTGGTCACCCGAGTGACCTTCGCCGTCTTCAACTGTCGACATGGAAAAATTAATGTTAAATAAATACTAAATTCAACTATAAAATATAGGTCCAAAACAACTGGAGTTGAATGAAATCTGTACCTGGTTGTGACCTCGACGCACCAGTAGCGTCTGTGGATGTGGTGTCGATGGTGTTGGCAGGGCGATGACGACACCTAGCGCTAATAGGTTGTGCCACTGATGATGCTGATGATGCCGGCACATGGGACACCCCAGGACCAACTGGCAAGTGGTCCATCTGTTCTGGAGCAGTGGCAATTGATGAAGACTGAGCCGGGCAAGGTGAACTCTGTGCAGTTTACACCGCGTTACGACTTCTAATTAGGTTTGACATCTACACAATTTCATTAATAAACATATAAATTAATCGAATTTACCAAGCTATAATCTAAGCATATACAATTTCATTCATAATCGAAACTAATTAATTAAAGCATATCTTGCCCTAGGGTTTGCAATTTCAGAGTATTCAGGACTCCAATCCACGATCCGTCGAATCCTATACGATCCTACAAATACAAGGTACAACATACGTGAGTTTGAGTTCGATTCAAAGGTCCGAACATATCAAACCTGAAAATCACACAATAGGCGAAATCCGTTCCAGACTCAAACAGTAACTGAATTAAAATCAAAGCACACCTACGAGCTCGTGACAACTAGGGGATCGCTATGGGACACAATGCCCATTTGCTACAGTACCCCACCCGCCGCCACACTCGCAAGCAGCGCGTGGCTGTCCAAAGCGATAACGATCGCAGCAAAATTTTCAAAATTAAGGGCCAAGCTTCCTACCCTAGGTTTAGAACATCAATTGGAGGCACTTTTGTTCTTGGACCTATCCCGAAAAATGGCCAAAAGTGGCCAGAATTAAAATTCAAAAACCGGCCAAAGTTAGGGTTAAAATTCGAGATACCAAAACTAACAATTAAGCAAATCCTACCCAACCATCAGCTAGAGCACGAAAAATAATCGAGAAATCAACCTCAGGTGTCTCGTTTGGTGGCCAGAGGAGAGAGAACGAGGCCGGCGAAAATCTGTCAAAACTAACCCAATTCCAGAGGCAGGCGCAATGGTGATGGCGGGAAAAGGGCTGGGCTTCGAAGGTGGTGGGGCCCGGTCCTTGCGGCGGTGTCGTGGGTTGAGGTCAGGTGGTTGACGGCAGCATTTGGATGTCGAAGAGAGAGGAAGTGAGGATGAGAGAGAGAGAGAGTGAAGGTCTGAGGGTCGATGTTTTTTTTATAGAAAATTTAATCGAACTAGCGCGACGAAGAAAATTAACCGTCGAAGAAATCTGGCCTTGCGCGACGACAACAATGTTCGTCGTCGCACAAGGTATGTTTTCCGCCAAAAATTTTGCCAACTTACGCGACGACATTCAGCCAAAATTTCGTCACCTTGCGCTACGTAAGAATAACATAGCGTCGCGCAATCCCTAAACCCTAAACACTAAAATTTTCGCCAACTTACGCGACGATGAAAGTAAACCATCGCGCAAGGTAGTAATTGTGCCAAAATTTTCACCACCTTGCGCGATGTAAGAGCATCCTAGCGTCACGCAATCCCTAAACCCTGAACCTTGAATCCTCGAAAATTATAATAGTGCGAGACGTAGGATGTTCAGGCATCTCTCAAAGTAATGTTGCGCGACGCACGAGGATTTTGCGTCAAGCAAAGTTTTGTGTTTTTTTTAGGCCTTCTCCAGCCCATGAGGGGCAAAACCCAGATTTTCCCCCATGAAAAAGTAACTATTTGGGTTTTGCCCGGACTCAAATTTTAAGTCCGCAACTTTATTAAATTGTTTAAGAATGGTCTTTTTTTTTTTTTGGGAAAACTTTTCTTCATTAATCTTTTTAAATAACGTCATAATTTAATTTTTTGAACAATTTGACCTAAAAGAAATTGAAATTCCATAAATTTAATTTTATTCCAAAAGTATGAGAATGAAGAAGATGATGTGCTTGGAATGATATCAAAAGTATGAGAATGGAATAGATTGATGAAATTGACAAAGGAAAAATAAATTGAGAAATAGAAAAAATGTCTTTGGTAGATTAATTGAGAGATGGGTGAGTATTTATAGAGTTTGGAGTGAGATTTGGGATTGGATCTGATTTGGATTAATTTAAAATATTATTTTGACAGTTTGATTTAAATTTCAGCCGTTGGATTTTTTTTTTTATCCTTAAAGTAGCATAGTGTCACGGATCTGCCCTCTACACACATATAATATATATAAATATATATATATATATATATATACAGTCCCCTTCTATTGAGGGATCCCTCAAATAATTTGAGGGAAGCCCTTTAGGGTACCCTACCATTTTTTTCCCAATGATCCAAACCATCTATTTTTTAGGTCTTCATTCATAGATCATTCTTACAAAAAATTAGACAAATCGAAAACTGTTTCGACATCAAATTGTGTCTTACAAAATCAATGAACACGGTGCTTCAAGAAAATACTAAAATTTCAATAACTCAATTGAGTGGTCAAATGATATCTGATTCAAGTAATTTTTTGTAGAGATGATCTTTGAATGAGTATCTACAAAATAGACGGTTTGGATTAGTGAAATACAATCCGGAGTGAGGCCTACAAGGGGTATCCCTCAAATAAGTTATTTGAGGAATCTCTCAATGGAAGCTCTTTGTATATATATATATATACGTGTATATATCTATATGTATATTATATATTATAATATACGTGTATATATCTATATTATAATATAATATATATATGTATATTATATTATAATATATATTGGCACGACGATGATTATATTCGTCGCACAACATGTAACCTTGTGCGACGACATGAATATATCGTTGCGCAAGATTATATTTTCACGTGACATGAAAGTTATCGCAACCTGCGCGACGTACGCGTTCCCTTCGTTGCGCAAAGAGGTGTTGCGCAACGACAAAAGGAATTCGTCACAAGTTTCTCGCAATTTTTTTAATTTTAAATAATTATTATAAAAATTACACATGTTACCTTAATCAACTTAAGTTCCAGATTAATTACGGACGAATTTCAAAGACTTCGGTGCAATTAAAAGTTAATTATTTATATTTGAAATATAAATTATTATTTTATTCTCCGATGTGAGACTTAATTTACACAGTATAGTTTGTATAATAGTTTAGTGCTTGATTAAATCATTAAATAAGAAGGGTTTGCCAACAAAGAGTGAAGCCAAAAGTGAAGAGGGGTCAAAAACAATTCTTAAGGGCCCGATTCTTGATTTTTTTTTATTTTCAATTTTTTCACTCTTTTTTCAATTTTTTTTATTCTTCAATTTCAAGCTTTTCAACTCCAAAAAGAGAAAACCCTAATTCTTAAATTCATAAAGACCACTAAAAATCAAATAGTTAGATTCAAATCTCTTTTCAAATTTAGGTATATATCTAAATTTCAATGTATATATTATATGACTTATTTTAATTTGTGACAGCCAATTTTGTGTGCAACTACTTTTTAATTTGTGAATGCCATCTTTACACTACCATAATTAAATTACAAAAACTTTCATTTACTATGTTTTACATGGGTAGTCGCTAATACATTGCATTATTCATCATCTGAACTATAATAACCTTCGTCATCGTCGCTATCATCACTTTAGGTCTCCCAATCCTCCTCCTCATCACTTTCGTTGTTCGGCCCACTGGAACATCGTATCGCGAAAGCTCACCGAGGTCAATTGTAATTGACTGAATCGGTATTTCGATTGAAGACACTCCTTGAAGCTAAAACGGTTCTTGTATAACATTTGTATCTCGAAGTGTTTCCGCATCATTTTCCATGGAAGATTCTAAACGTTGGTCAGCGACGTTGTCGACATCGTCTTCAGTTAGGTCCAGTTCTAGTATAGCATACACATTCCTTTGATCCATCTGCTGAACAACTTTCCAACCGCTCCTCGCTTTAGGGTCATCTAGATACATTACCTGTTTTGTCATGTTTGCCAAAATGTAAGGGTCGTCATCATACCAAGTTCTGTTAATGTTCACTGATAATAAGCCATGGTCGATTTTAACATTTCCCTGCCTATTTGAGTTTGTATCAAACCATCGACACTTAAACATGATCACTTGGTATTGGTCTTTGTAAAGCAATTGCACGATAATTGTGAGTTTGCCATAGAAATCATTTCTCAACTTTACAGAAGATACAAACTTTAGAAAATCTTTTTTGTCATTCGGTTTCATGGAAAAAAAATGCAAGATCCCTTCTAGCTTTATTACTGTCCCTGTTCATCCATAAACCTCTTCGTATGCCCATTCTTTCAAAATCAAGACGAGCTTTGATCGTGTTCTTTGTCTTGCCCTCGATATCTAGAATCGTGCCCATCAATGTTTCAAAGACATTTTTCTCAACATGCATAACGTCAAGATTGTGATTCAATTTTAGTTTGGACCAATATGGGAGCTCAAAAAACATAGGCTTGTGCATCCAGTTCAAATGTGTAGAAGGTCTAGTCCGACTAACTGTTTTTCCGAACGAAGCAAAATCCAAACGGTTAAGCTGTTCCAAGATCTCATAACCGGACCATTCTTTAGGTCTGAGGCGACGCTCTATGTTCCCGTCGAACTCTTTATCCTTTTCCCGCCCTATAACTTACATCTTCCTTGGATATAGGGCATGCCATATAACCCTTTGTGCTCCACCCATGTCTGTGGCAGTATGCGTCTCATGTCTGTGGCAGTATGTGTCGACATATACAATCGCTGCACCCTAGGTTTCAGGGGCAGATAACGCATGACTTTTTGTGGGATCTTAGTCATTCTATTCTGAGATGTCATTTTGAACCTCGACTCATTGCATATATAGCACGTATCCAATGTTTCATACTCTTTGTATAATAATATGCAATTATTTTTGCAAGCATGAATTTTTTCAAAACCCAATTCAAGACCATTCAACACCTTTTGCGCGTGTCTATGGTCT
Organism: Prunus persica; assembly: GCF_000346465.2. Taxonomy (NCBI): domain Eukaryota; kingdom Viridiplantae; phylum Streptophyta; class Magnoliopsida; order Rosales; family Rosaceae; genus Prunus; species Prunus persica. Next base: position 15,699,211 of record NC_034012.1, read on the forward strand.
TTCCACAAACAATTGTCTGTCGGAAGCATTCTTTTGAAAAACCCCCAAAAATTAATCGAAACAGAGGTTCGACATACGATACTTTATTTTTCCATGCATTAGCTCCACAATCCCCATGAGAACAGAAAAGCTCTCGCACCCCGGGTATAACTCTTGGTTGACATTTTTTAATAGTTGTTCATATTGTTTGAACTATGCACTGTCCATTGGAGTAGGCACGTAATCTTCCCCTTCCGGATTGATGTTGGTCGATGCAAATGGAAAAGCATCATTTATAATATCCATGATTTGTTCATTAGGATCCACAATAGGTTTAACATTGTCCACTCTTGTGGCATTTGAAGACGAAGCATTGTTTAATTGTTCCCCGTGAAGGTTCCAAATGCTATATGTCTCAATCATTCCATTCCTTACTAAATGAAATCCAACATTTTCAATTGTCTCCCACAACGTGTTGTTACACCTCCTACAAGGACAACGGATTCTATTTGCACCTGGGTTGTGTGTATGTGCAAACTCAATAAAATCCTCGATTCCATCCAAGTATTTGTCTGCGCATCTATTCGAGTTCTATATCCATCTCCTGCTCATAATTCCTGGAACCACAATCACAACAACTTCATACGAAGTCATAATGTCACCTTATGCTTCCGGTAAGGACCTTATCCCATTCGGGAATGCATAGTCATGTAACGTAATTTACGGCTATATGAGATTAGATTTCGACGTGGATGAATTTCGGTAGCATCTCGATACAGTTCTTGAGGTGTACCGTAGGTATAAAATACTTACGTACCACCCGAAGAACGTACAGAGATAACACCGAAATCTCCACAATCGAAACCTAGTCCTGTAGCCGTACATTACGTGACATGACTATGCATTCCCAACCTGTCCAAATAATGGGACAATTCAAGAATTAATTGGACCGCAGTCATACTTTACGCATCCATGCACGAAATCCAACTAATCACGAACGGGAAGCTAAGTTTTACCAAATAATGAGACAATTCAAGAATTAATTGTGCTACGTCACGCATAATTTAACAACATAATATAAATATAATTTCACAAAAAAATATAAACATAAAAAACTAAGTTTAACATAATGTAATTAATTTTATATTTTTAAAAAATGAAACGAATCAAATACATTCTCAACCATTCTTCACCAATCGCTAATTACAAATATCCCTAAAGAGAACAAAATTAATAGCATTAGTATGAATTTACATTAATACTTTTAAACTAACGACAAAAAATACTTAAACAATGAATGTATCGAATTCCCAGCATAAGCAGAAACAGAGGCAGAATCCAGGTAATATGTGACGAAGCCCTTTTCGTCGCGCAAAAAAAATATTTTTGTCATGCAAAACCTCATTTTCGTTGCACAAGTGGTCCATTTCGTCACCCAAAATACATTTTTCATCGCGCAAGTACGTGTCGACATCCTACTTTTGCGCAATGAAAAATAGTTTTCGTCTCGCAAATTCTCAATCTCGTTGCGCATGAACATGCCAACATCAAACTTTACGCGACTACATAAATTTCCGTCGCGCAAGTTTTTGGAGCCAAATAAAAATATCCCACGATTTTCTTATGCGACGATAACGTTTGTCATCGCGCAAGTGTTTGGCTCCAAATAAAATAAACGGCAGTTTTTTGTCTGACTTTATGCCACGATAACGATTACCGTCGCGCTACGGATTCTTTCGGGACGGTATGTGTCGTCGCGCAAGTATTTGGCGCCAAAAAGAATAAACCCGCATTTTTCTTCCTCACTTTGAGCTACGACTACGTTTTTGTTCGCGCTAAGTTTTCTTGAGCGACGAAATTTTTCGTCGCACAAGTTTTGGATAGTTTGCGCGAGAAAATAATTTTTTCCGTCGCTCAAGTGTTTCTTGAGCGACGAATTTATCGTCGTTGCACAAATAGTAGAATTTAGTAGTGATGAGGTCTGCCAGCTCATTTGCATTTCCAGCTGGGTCCTAAAGAATTTTGTCTTATTCTCTGATACTCTTTTCGATAAATGGACCCTCCATTCTTTGAGGTAATCGTCACTTTAGGAAAGGTGTTTTTGAGAGGTTGTGAGTTTTTCCTCCTTTGCTCTCCTTTCCTTTGGAGTATTTTTTCATCTTTTCACAAATGAGTTTTTCAAATTGTTTTCGAAAACTTCTTTGAAAATGAAATCTACATCTAGCTAAATCAAACACAAATTCAAGATTGATTTCTTCAAGAGTATGGTTTCTTAAAGAAATTGATCATTTTATTTTGAAGAATTAGCTGCAAGCTTTGCTAAGTTTGGAAAAGAAGATTGCATGGAGTAGGGTATAGCTTGTTTCCTAAATAAATATAGGTTTCCTTGAGCTTAGTTGTGATTTCTCTGTAAGAATCTTCTTTGCTTAATGAATTGCCTGGTCATATGATGACTCCTAGTTTTCCCAATGGTGGCTTTCTATGTGAACAATTTTCTGGGTTCGTTGTTCATTTTTTTTGGTGTTGTGTTCTTGCTATTGACAAGTCATCATCTGAATGTTGTTGTTTATATTTGATCTTGATGTATTCACACACACTTCTCACTTTAGTTGTTGCTAGCACAGGGGATGCCTAGATTGACGGGTCCTTCTGAGTGCCTAGGTTGTCACTAGTGATCTTCTAGATTTGCAGATATTGGTTGTTTCTCCGTGTATGTGATTGTTGCTAGTTTATGACTAACAGTTGACTAGTCATATTGATCTCAGGTTAAGTTGAGCTTTGTGTAGTTGTTAAATCTTTAAATTAGCTTTTAATTTACCCATTTTCACCTAAGTACCAATTTCATTAAGGATATTTCATTACCCTTTATAGTAAATCGTAAGGGCAATTTCATCGATTTATGTAAAAGTCTCATTAATAGTTATCTACCTAAATGACAAGTCCATGGGCTATGAGATGCGTAAAGAGATCTAAATAAGTTAGGTCTATAAGTCCTTTCCCTCTAACTCACTCCCTAAAGAGTTCCTAGTCATATGATCATTCATTTGGGCATTGACAATCCACAAATATCGGTATACATTGTATTTGCTCAATTGAGAAGATGATTGGTCTCAAGTCATTTGTGTAGAGACACTAAGATAAGCGTATGGGTGTTTACTAGAGAGTAAATTCATTGAATGTGATCAACCGAGAGATCTTGTATGGAAGTTTTACTTACATATCAAACAAAATCTTTATAGTTGTAATAATGTAAATTATTCCTCGACCTGAGGCACTACAAAATAGTTGAGTTCCCTGGAGAGCATGACTCTAAGGTATGGTTGGGGTTCATGATCAATTCATGGAGGTATGTGAGTGTACAACAACAGATCTCTACTCTCAGTAAAGAGGGAGAATGCTGTGACGATATGATTTAGGAGTCTTCGGCCGAAGCACTAGGTATGATTGAGAATAGTGATTCCAATCGTACTTGTATGAATCATATAAGCTTTGAGTTCACATTAGGGGCTTGACATATTTTCCATACCGTAATGATGTGACCAAGAACATTGAGTTTGAGAAGGAGCGTATTACATTGTAATTCCAACTACAGGTTCTCCACCTTATTCTACATTGATTTGGGTAGCCGTGACATATTGCTAGACGTTATTCATGGTTTGTGGAAGCCCTGAGGACATGCCATAACTTGGTCCTCATAGTAGGGAGAATTAAAAAAGAGTTTTAATTCACAATCAATTAAGAGTATGAATTGACCACTGCCTCGCCAATTAGAACCTAATGGATCGCACACCCATAAAGGTGAGAAATGAAAAAAATAATTTGAAGATGATGAGTAAGAATTAATTAGTTAACAAAGATTAATTAATTAATCAAGACTCGGGAATTTTATTGGGCCCAAAATTGGATTTTAGGTTCAAGGCCCATTGGCTTGTAGCATAAGTTGTAGGTAACTACATAACCACAAAGGCCCAGGAGGCTCAATAAGAAGGCTAATGGATTTGACCCATTTGATGACTCACATGGATCATTTTAAGTTGGATATGAGTCATGATTGACCCAACTTAAAATGCCTAGCCTACATAGCTTTAACTTTTCTGTACCAGAAATACTATTATGGCATTATCTCAAGTCAATTCTCCAAAAATTGCATTTCGAAAACATTTAATACCTTTTCATACCGTTGTATGACAACTATTAAACTGGTTACATGGCTATCTACAAGTTGTCTTTGGCTACATACTGTATGAGAGAAACCAGTTTAGTTTATATATAGTGGCATCTAAAATTTGATTGGCAATAATTGAAGACGACAAACGGTATCCAACCTTGTGATCCCTGCTAATGGGTTCGCATCTTTTGACGGTATCCAACCATTGACCTTTTTTTAGTTTAATGGAGTTCACAGTTTGCAACATAGAAAATGTATAAAAAATATATTCCACATAAAAAATATTTGGATCCATAATAAATAATGACCAAACTTGTGATCCCTGCTAGAGTTCGCATCTTTTCACGGTATCCAACCATTGACCTTTTTTTTAATGGAGTTCACAGTTTGCAACATAGAAAATGTATAAAAAATATTTGGATCCATAATAAATAATGACCAAATACATAAATAAATAATGTATAAAAAATTACAAGTAGACCAAAAATAAGGAGAACATAAAATATAAAAAACATAAGCTATTGTAATTATTTTACGGAAGTGTTGGTTTATTTGTAGCATGCGTGAGAGGTACGATTATTTTTGTTTTTTTAATGAGTGTTGCTATTTCATCCACCATTGACCTTTTTTTATATATATAATGGAGTTCACAGTTTGCAACATAGAAAATGAAATATATTCCACATAAAAAATATTTGGACCTTCCAGAATGTATAAAAAATATATTCCACATAAAAAATATTTGGATCCATAATAATGGGTTAGCGTGCAATAAATAATGTATAAAAAATTACAGGTAGACCAAAAATAAGGAAAACATAAAGCTATTGTAATTATTTTACGGAAGTGTTGGTTTATTTGTAGTAGTAGCTACGACTATTTTTTTTTTTTTTAATACCTTGGATGCGTATATGCATTAACATATAATAATGTTAATGGCTAATATCATCACTGTGAGCCGAGTCTATTAGAGAATATCATGTGGTCTTAGTTGGGTTGGGTTACCTTTAATACCGACCTAATCAGACTTTCCAACAATGGTGTTCATTCTTGAGAAATCAAGAAAAGGTCATCAAGGTTAAAGGTCCATTCCTTTTTTCCTTTTTCTATTTGTATTCAAAGAGACTAGGGTAAGATAATTGGTTTAAAATGAAAAAGGTTTAGCTCAACTAGTATAATCAAAATGAATTCGTCATTTAGAATGTTTTTGCTGATATGTTATGGTTAAAGTTCATTTCCTAAGTATTAAATGCATGTGTTCCTTCAGTGGGAGTCTATTTTGAGCCCCAATACTTTGTCGGGAGAAAAATTCTCACAAAAGTGATGGCCCTGCTATTAATAATGGATGATATCTACGACGCATTCGGTACATGTGAAGAACTCAAGATCTGCACCAAAGCAATTCAAAGGTTTGAATTTTTGAAAACAAAAAAATAAAACCCAAACAAAATTTTGGAGTTCACAGTTTGCAACATAGAAAATGAAACAAAGGATCATTCAGAATGTATTAAAAATATATTCCACATAAAAAATATTTGAATCCATAATAATGGGTGCAATATGATGACCAAATACAGAAAAAAATAATGTATAAAAGATTACAGGTAGACCAAAAATAAGGAAAACATAAAATATAAAAAACATAAGCTATTGTAATTATTTTACGGAAGTGTTGGTTTATTTGTAGCATGCGTGGTAGGTACGACTATTTTTATATTCTTTAATACATTGGATGCGTATATGCATTAACATATAATAAGATTGACTCAAATCAGGTAATAAAATTATGGTAATTATGCGTTTTTCGCATCCCTTTTTAATTATATTCTTTAAATAAATAAAAGACAAAGTGAGAGTTTATTAGACACCAAACAATGGATATTTCAACAACTAGATCGTCAGTGGGCCCATAAGTAATTCCACACTTTTCTTAATAGATACATATATATACATAAATACATATTTATATTAATACCATTATTTCAAATTTTGATTACTAAATAATAGCGTAAGATATGATAATTTCTTATTTATTGTGAATAAACGATATCTAATTCGGATACACCAACATTATATTAGCCCGAATATGGAATAGCAACAACTTTAAGGGGATATACTCTGCGAACGCCTGTTCCAGTAGATTCAGTCATGTCTAAGTCCTCCCCTCTTGTGCCATCGGGCAGCGCCCAGTCGAACTTGTGCACTAAATTTGCCAAAGCAATCTCTTGGACAGCCATGGCAAACTGAATTCCTGGGCAACCTCTTCTGCCAGCCCCAAATGGAATGTAGTGGAAGTAATTGCCTTTATAATCTATGGCACTGTCCAAGAACCTTTCTGGCTCGAACTCCTCTGGTTTGTTGTATGACTTTGGATCTCTTCCAATTTGCCATGCATTCACTATAACTTGTGTGTTGGCTTTAATGTCGTAGCCATTTATTTGTGCATCTTGGGTCGATAGCCTGGGCAATAGCAATGGAACTGAAGGATGTAGGCGAAGAGTCTCCTTGATAACTGCCTTCATGTAGTGCATTCCAACCAAATCATCCTCTCTAATTATGTCTGTTTTCTTGCCCACTATCCCTCGTACCTCATTCTGCAATTTTTCCATGATTCTTGGATGCCTTAAAAGCTCGGACATTGTCCACTCTAGGAGTGTAAATGTGGTATCAGTGCCAGCAACAAACACATCCTACAAGAATTTTAAGGGTAAAAATCGATTAAAAATTAATGGAAAATTATATATAAAACCCAAAGAATTGGGAGCGCATCCGTTCTAGCCAACTTGGCTAAGCCCATGTCTGCTTTTCAAAGAAATATTAGAACACCACAATCTAATATAAGTTGAATTTTTAAATAGCTAAAATTACTAAAATACCCATGTCAAGTCAACAAGTTAATGGTGTTACCAAAGAAATTGATGGAATGAGGGAATGTCGGACATGAAATAAAAGCACAATGGGCACATTGACTCAGTTGAAACTGTCGGGGCAAATTGAAATTTTTGGAACAACATAAGAGGCATAGCAATAAATAAACCTAAAAAATACCAAGTTAGTCCAAAATGTTTGACTTATATTAGTTTTTTACAAATATTTTCTTTTTAATATTACTAGTCTCTTGTCACACAACACATCTTTTTCTTTGTGTTTCTTGGCTGGCTAGCACGAGTTTGACAATAAAAAATTTCAGATATGGTTCAATTTTGGTTAAACTTATTTATTTCTTTAGATATGATCACATAACAATCATAATGTAACATCATTCTTTGAACAAACTGAGTAATTCTATCATTACTATCGTGAAAAAGATAAGACAATCCAACACCACTATGCATGTAACACAGAGAGAGAGAGAGAGAGAGAGAGAGAGAGAGAGAGAGAGAGAGAGAGAGAGAGAGAGAGAGTTAATTACCAAGATGATTGATGCTAACTCTGTCAATAGGAGAATCAGCCTGAAGGCAAAGCAGAACGTCCACAAGATCCTTTTGGTCCTCATTCGTGGTAAGACCACGAAATTCATCCATATGCTCTGGAACAACTATTTCTAAAAACTCATCAAACCGTTTAGCCAGATCGTCAAACTTGGCGTCCAAACCATTGAGACGGGCGATCCAGGCAAGCCATGGGATATAGTCTCCAATATGGATACGCGACATCACCAACGTCAGCTCCCTGGCAAGCTTCTTAAACGTCCTCCCACGTTCCCCGCCATCGCTGTACTTCCTCCCAAGAGCCACTCTACAGATAACATCATTCGTAAGCGTCTCGAGCATTTCACTTAAATTAAACGCTGATGATACTGAGGAGGGGGATGAGGAGCAGTGCTTAGTTATATTGTCGATCATGGATTTAGTTTCCTCTTCTCTTACGGCACGAAAAGAACGAACCCTTGTGTTGCTAAGGAGATTTAAGACGCATATACTTTTCATCTGCCTCCAATACTCACCTTAAGGAGCCGTGGCCACGTCTTTGAAGTTGTAGCAAAACTTCTTGAAGAAGGTGTTCTTGGGTCTGTTGGCGAATGTGATGTGATGTCATGGGTTTTCATGATCTCGCGGGCAGTCTCATCTGAGGAGACAACTAGGACCGGCACACTTCCGAAATGGAGGAGCATAAGTGGCCCGTGGCGTTGAGCTAGGGTTTGAAGAGAGCGCTGAAGGTGCTGGCCTAGTTGGTGAAGGTTTCCAATGATAGGGAGCGTTGGTGGAGAAGGTGGTGATGAGTTTGCGGAAGTGGAGAACCATTTGTATGTAAGGATGAGGAAAATTGCAAGTGCTAAATACTTGAAGGAAAAAGGTTGCAACAAGCTTGAGAAGGTTTCATTCAGGAGATTTAACATCTTATTCCACTTCTTAATTATTTAGGTGGTATTGTTGTGTTTGTGCTTCACAAATAAAAAGTTTGTAGGGTGCTCCATATATAAGATCACCCCGGACTTTTTGGATGAAATATCAGGTGAACACCTATTAAAAAAATGATAAATTAATGACTCTTTTATTATTATTCTGTGTGCAGGAACTAATAATAATTGTTGGATATAAAAACGAATATGTTTCTGTTGGGATGCTCTATAAAATAGAACACCTTACGAATAATAAAAACCAATATAAGTAAACCAATCGAGGCAAGTATGACATATTGGGAAAAATATTAGGACTTAAATTTCATTAAGACATTATGGAAGCAGGATATCAATTGTCTATTGTTGATTACAGTCCACAAATTCAGTAATGTGGCCAAGTAAGCAAATCTTATGTCCACAAGATTTAAGATATTTAGAGCATCCACAACGGGCTCCTTAAACTACATTCTTAGACAAATTTTAGGGAGGAATTGGAAAAGTACAACTTCAACCATACTCCCTATCCACCTCCTAAGAGCGTCTACAATCATGCTGGCGATGGATAGAAAGCATGGTTGGAGGTATATTTTTTCAATTTCTCTCTAAAATTTGTGTAAATAGGTGATTTAGGGAGCCCATTGTCAATGCTCTAAAAAAGGGAGACCTTCAGGACTCCTAGTGGCTCCCTATAATTTAATGCTGCTTTGTTTTATGCATAGTTTAAACTTTTAATTAATCCTAACTACTTTTTAACATTTTTTTTACATAGAGATGAACCAATCATTTTGAATTAAAAAATAACTATAATATTTATGACTCCCTAACTTTTGTGTGTTTTTAATTAAATTTTAACTTAAAAAAAGGAAGCATGATTGTAGATGCTCTTACAGCATGTTCCATTGAATAGAAAAGACAAATATATCAAACATATCCCTGAATCACGTTTCTTCTAAATTTATGTTGACTAATGCATAGGTTTAGAAACTAGAGTCAGCAATCCCAAGATCGCCGCTCTGATACCATGCTAAAATATGAAAACTATGAGAGAATATTTGTTTGTGGGAATTTTCTGTGTATTCTTCTCTTTGTAGGAGGTCATATTTATAATACAACAAAACCTGAATGGGCAAGTAAATAATAAATTTCTAAATCCATTTACAGTAGGAAATCAGGAATTAAAGTAAATCAATTACAATTATAATAGGAATTCTTAGTGTGTAAGGAAAGTAAGTCAATATCTACAAGTCACGCTAACAAGAGAAAGATAAAAATTAAGCAAAGAAAAACCAATATAACTTCACATTATTACCCAAAATGAATTTATTTGGTGGCTAATAACTTCAGACATGCAAAATCCTATTAATATTTTACAATACATTGCCTTGATTGGTAAAAATTTAGAAAACATTGGAGGGGCTAGGGCCACCTCTGCTCTGGCCTGAAGTTGGCTCCGTCCCTAATGGGCTTCAAAATTTCTTTCTCAAAGGACCTAGTTTGTGAGCTTAGGAATTGGCGTTATATTTCATTCCTATATTTTCTGAGCAGGTTCTTAGGAGTGTGGTGTACCTATATCAAGCCATGAAGGGGCCTCGAACCTCATTGGGTATGCATTTCTCATGCCATGAGAATTGCATTTATTATGGTTGTTTATGAACAACCTACCCTAATTATAAAATTAAATATACTATTTTTTTGTTAAAATTGGTTCTTTTTTTTTTCGAATCAGGATCTTTTACTTTCATTTTCTCTGTTAACATCTGCTTGGCTTTTAATGTGAGTCTGCCATATGATTACAGTTTAATCCGAAGGTTAAGAAATTAACACATAATGACCTACATGGTAATAAATGAAAATTACATAAAAAAAAACATTACAAACATTTAACTGTCCTTCTTCTTCAAACCAAAAACACAAACAAAACAAAACAAAACAAAAACTCTTCTAGTTCCACGGAAACACTCTCCTTCCTATCGCCCACAAATCCCAAACATAAAAACTGAAATAGACCCTGTGGCATAAAAAAAATCAAATTGCTTTTCCTTTATCTTTTTAAGCTAAAAACCAAGGGCAGAACCAGGAATTTTTGGATGAACGGGGTAGCTAAAATTTTTAGCTTAAACTTTTTCTTTTTTTTTCATTGACTAATTTTCAATAAACTTTATAAGACAAATACATATTAAATGTAAAAAAAAAATATACACATTATCAAAATTAATGTGTTCAACAATATAATTGAAAGTGTACCTATTCAAGTTTCTTGATTCTTGGCATCAACCAAATATGACAAATGCAAAGTGAAAAATTATAAATAATTAAGTTTCACATTTATATTAGTTGTGAACCTAAGAATAATATAATTAAGTTACTGTTCCATTTTTAAAAGCATCTTCCCGCCTGTGAGCCTTAATTACCAACTGTCGTTTGTAATTATGGGTTGAAAGACTTGGAAGGGTTTTTATTGACCACAATATTAGAGCATCTCCAAAGGATATGTCAAATACTAAATATTAAATTTAAATTTGATAGCTGATATGGCAATTTGACATCTTACACAGCTTTACACTCCACCCGATATATCAAATTAAATTATTATTTTATTACATTTTTCTTGATTTATTTTTAATTAAAAAGAAAAGAAAATAATAAAATATTCATTTAACATCTAGCTTTTGGGATGTCAAAAATAACATCTCAACCTCCAGCTTTCATTCCACATCAGCTTTGACACATCAGTTGAAGTGATGTAAGATGTTATTTCTAACCGTTAAAGGTCTATGTGGCACTTTTGACACATCAATTGAAGATGCTTTTAAGAAGCTTTCTCTTTTATTTTGAGGGAAAAAAGGATTATTGACTTTGCCCAAAAAAAAAAAAAAACCAAAAGGCTGCATGCTTCGAGGGTAAATAAAAATAAAAAAACAAAACCAAGGCTGCTAAGCAATTGCATGATTCAGTCAATTTGATTGGAGGATTGGATCAAAGCAAAATGCAGCAAACTTTAGTGGGCCATATAGACATAGGTAATTTTTTTTTTTTTCTTCAAAGCTTTAAAGCTACAGCCCACCACAACCATGGCTGTAAAACCAATATCTACTTCTTTCCTTTAAGAACAAGAAAATCTTCAACCAAAGAAATGTAATCAAAGGACAAAAACAATTCAAGATACAGAGAGAAAAACAAAAAAAAAGAAACAAAAAAATCCAATTGTAAACAAGATTAATTAATCTCACATTGATTGTCATTACACCTTTATTCCATAATATAAGGGAAATGTAAATTGGCTATAAGCACATCATCAAGCATGACCTTTTTTTTGGGTCGAAATCATGAAGCATGGCTTGGATTAGTATTTAACCATTTTTATTTAACATGATGTGTTTTTTTAATACAAACAATATTGGTGGGGTGGGAGTATTCAAGACCTCTCGAATGAAATTATTAATTAAATTAAGATAATACGATAATTGCACAATGTTCTCACGGTAGCCATATCCACCCAACAGACCACTCAACCCATCCCCCAGCTCTGACTCCCCCACCACCCTCACTGCCCATGGAATTCCCCAAGTCATTCTTTCCCTCTCTTTCTCGCTCTCGCACACACAGAAACAAATCACAAATAAAGTGTAATAATTAATTAATTTAGAAGCCAGGGATTCCAAACAAGAGAGACTTTGGTCCACTTAGCACCAGGCCCCAACCCAAAACAGATTTAAACCCCTAACTTCAAGCTTTGTTCTGATTTTAAAAAAGAAAAGAATTCAAACTTTGTTCTTCAATTCTGAGTTACATTGAATACTAGAAAGCTCCAAATCATACACATCAAACTTGAGGTAATTAGGAACGTGAATAAGGAGGGATAGAATTGAAATTGCAATTGAACTTGTAAAACCATCACTGTCTTCAGTTTTCACATCAAACAACTCAGATTTGAAGTTGGGTTTCGAGGTTGGTCGGAGATCAAGAGAGAGAGGATGGCGATGTTGGACATTGGGTTGGGATGGTGGTAGCGTTCGAATCTAGGGCGTGCTGCTGCGACGGGTTCCATTTTATGTGTGCAAGAGAAAGAAAGAGGGGAGGGGAGGGGTGGGGGTGGGGTTATGGGTTTCTGCGGTGGGGGGCGCTCTCTGCAGGGTGGGTTGTGGGTGATGGTCATGGGGACCACATGAACGGGGTTTGCGGGTTGTGGTAAGAAGAAATGAGGTTCGGGGTTGGGGATGATGGGAGAGGGGTCTGTGGGGCTGGATTCTGGGTTCTACGATGGGGGGTGGGAGGAGGGGAGAAGAGGAGTGGTGGGTTTGTTTTAATTTTTTTTTTTTTTTGTTACTTTTTAAATTTTATTTTGTTTATATGTAATTTTTTATGTTTTTATTTAATTATATTTTTTTTTATCTATGTGGATGGGCTCCGTTTGCCACGTCATTAAAGTAACAGACTTTTAAACGGAGTTGATGGCATTGAGCAACGTGGATCACCAAACCTCGGTCAAGGGATAAAAGTGAGTCATTTTAAGTTTGGGGGTTAAGATGGGATTTGACCGAAGTTTCAGGGAGCATTGGTGCAATTAAGCCTTTTTAAAAATGTAAAATTAAAAACAAAATCAGTTAATAAATCTTGTTTGTATGGAAACCAACTACCCATTTTATGCACACGGGTTACACCACAGTGGAAAAGTGGGTCAAACTCTCCCATTCTCCCCTCAAGTGCATCCGGGTTGGAATTACATATGAGACAATCTTGAGACAACTTAATATAATAATCCCCCTACAGAATAACAAAAAACAAAATATATCAAGGTCTTCCTTTTTTTCTTTTTTTTTTCTTTTTCTTTTTTGGCAAAAATCCAGATTGGAAATTGGTCTTCCATTACGCCAATATATATATATATTTTTTTTCTAGAAAACATTGCCTCAATACATCCACGGTTATTTCTTATGAATCCTGCTTGATCAACCTAGGAAAGAACAATGTCGTGATGGGAAACAAAACAATGGAAGTGACCTTATTCAAAATGATGTAGAACACATGTCCAAGTTGATCAAGCTACAGCTGGACAAGCACGCACGTCGTCACAACAGCAAAGTCCAATCTGTGCAAGTATGGGCCCCGAGCTCAGAATTGGGCATATGACCTATCGTTTCGAACAGAACGGTGTGGCAAGTGCAACTCACTATTTTGTTTTAATGTATGGGCTATTTTAGCCAAATTCTATCGTTTACTTTGACTTTTCAGCGTCAAAGTTTTCAGAATATTTTAGGAAACTTTTATTATTTTCCTTTTTGTTTTCTAATTAGCTTTCCAAGCAAGTCTAGGGTTTCTCTTGTATAAAAGGAATGTGTTGGAGCATCCTGAATTATTCATCTTATTTTCAATCAAAATATTTGAGGTTTACTCAATTTCTCTCGTGGATTCCGGCATGTTATATCTCGTTCCGTAAGTTGGTATTGAAGCTAGGTTTTTGCCTGACTCAAAGTACCTCCAATGGCTCGTCTAGACGAAGAAGATAGGACCCATGGAGACGGGGAACCAATCCCTCGTGCTGAATTCAATACATCAATCGAGGGTCTATGTCAGATGATCTTGGCCTTGGGAAACCAAGCACGGCCAAACGAATACAAAGGAAAAGAACGGTGTAATGAACAACTTCCCCCATGGTGCCCTGTCAAGAAGATAGCGATGCAGAGTCAGAGGAAGAAATTCATGACAATCATGCCCAACCCAATATCCAACGCAAAGAAGACTATTGCATAAAGACTGAAATTCCATATTTCATTGGGCACTTACAAGTTGAAGATTTCTTGGATTGGCTTGTTGTAGTGGAGAGGTTCTTTGAACTTATGGAAGTTCCTGAGGCAAAGATGGTGAAGCTAATAGGTTTTCATCCCAAAGGAAGTGCTACAGTATGGTGGAATCAATTACAAAAGACCCGCCAAAGGCAACGTAAAGCTCATGTGCTCACTTTGCGATGGATGAAGCAATTAATGATGGACAGATTCCTCCCGGCAAACCTTAAGCAATATTTATACCACCTTTACTACAATTTCATCCAAGGCCATAGGACGGCGGCAAAGAGTACATCTGAATTCTTGCGCCTCGCAGAACGTAATAGCCTAAATAAAATCAATAGTCAACAAGTGGCAAGGTACATGAATGGGCTTAAACCTTCTGTCCAAGATCGAATTGGGTTGCAGACTTTCTGGACTGTGCAAGAGGCCAATAGTATGGCCCTCAAGACGGAGGTTATGGAGAATGAGAGACAATCGAGTTCTGGCAATTTTTAGAACAAGTATGCCAATTCACATGTCCCTGCAAAAGACAAAGATAAAGAAGTTGCACAAGTTCCTAGGAATAATAATACTAACAAATGGCAGGGCACAAAAGGAGCAGCAGAAGACAGTAGCCATACTGGCATAAGGGTCGTTTCCAAAGACTTATGAAAAACCTTATGGAGATCACTGTTATTGTTGCAGCAAACAGGGCCACAAATCTAACGATTGTCTCAATCGCCAACAAGTTAACTTGGCTTAAGCGAATGAGAATGACAATGAGGATCATGGTGCTGATGAAGAGTATGAAAGAGTTGATTTCTCCTATGAGGAAAGCAACAAAGTAATTAACCTAGTCTTGCAGCGGGTGTTACTCGCACCAAGACAAGAGGAAGGGTATCGGCATAAGATCTTCCGATCTTTTTATACAATCAACAACAAGGTGTGCAATCGATGGTAGTAACTGCGAGAATCTCATATCCAAAAAGGTCATAGATTATTTAAAGTTGCCAATAGAGAAGCACTTATTCCTTAAGATGGGTGAAGATAGGCCTTTTAGTTCAGGTGACAGAAGTTTGCAAGGTACCGTTATCCATTTGTAAGCATTACAAGTCCGAGGTTATTTGTGTTATTATTGATATGGATGCTAGTCACATTGTGTTGGGTAGACTTTGATACATATGCCACTCACAAGGGACATGATAACGTGTATGATTTTAATTAGGGCTCTCATAAAATTGCTATGGCTCCTGTGAACGACTCTAGCAAACCTAAGAAATCAGCCGCGAATTCCAATTTCCTCTCCATAGTTAGAAATGAACGTGATTGTTTAGAAGCCGTTGAAGATGCAGAAACAATTTATCCCGTGATGATGAAAGGGTTATTAGCTGTCGTACTTGAGAAAGTTGAAATCCCAAAATAAGTGCATAAAAATTTGCAGGGGTTCAAGGAGTTAATTGTTGACGACCTACCCAACCAACTACCACCCATGAGGGATATCCAATATCATATTGATTTGGTGCCTGGAGCAAGTCTCCCTAATGCATGAGTCCCAAGGAGAATGACATTCTACGAGAGAAGAAAGAAGATTTGCTGTACAAAAGGGTTTATTCATGAGAGCATGAGTCCTTGCGCAGTCCCAGTATTGCTGGTGAGTAAGAAAGACAAAACATGGCGTATGTGTATTGATAGTAGGGCAATCAACAAAATTACTATCAAATACAGATTTCCAATTCCACAGTTGGAAAACATGCTAGATGTGTTGGAGGGTTCTAAAGTGTTTTTGAAGATAGATCTTCGACGGTGGCTACCATCAGATTCGCATCAAGCCGGGTGATGAGTGGAAAACTGCGTTCAAAAGTAAGGATGGCTTGCACGAGTGGATGGTGATTCCTTTGGCTTATCAAATGCATCAAGAACTTCTATGCACCTTATGAACCAGGTTCTTCGTCCTTTTATTGGTTCTTTCGTTGTGGTGTATTTTGATGATATTTTGATTTATAGTTGAACCAAGGAAGAACATTTGGAGTAGTTGAAACAGGTCCTTCGAGTTTTGGAAGAAAACCAACTTTTCATCAACCTAAAACAGTGTAATTTTTGCACCAATAAATTACTCTTTCTAGGTTATGTTGTTGGCAAGGATGTCATTCATGTGGATGACAAGAAGGTGCAAGCTATTAGTGATTGGCCTACCTTACTGTACCCATCCTTGAGTGTTTAAAGCAGGGAAAGCTTCAGTGGGATGATGAGCAAGAGAATAGCTTCGCTCTCATTAAGCACAAGCTGTGCACCACCCCAGACCTAGCCCTTCCTAACTTTGAGAAGATATTTGAGGTCGAATGTGATACAAGTGGGGTGGGAATAGGTGCAGTTTTGTCTCAAGAGAAGAAACCAGTGGCCTTTTACGAACATGAATTTTATGCAATGGTTTGTGCTTTGAAACAATGGGAGCACTACTTGGTGCGACGTGAATTTGTACTCTACACATATCACCTGGCCCTGAAGTTCCTCAACAGTTAGAAATCTATGAGCAAGATGCATATAAGGTAGAGTATCTTCCTACAGAAATTCCCTTTTGTGATTAAACATAAATCAGGTATCCTTAATTTTGTGGCGGATGCTTTGAGAGGAAGAGCAAACATACTAGTTACAGTGGCTCAAGAGGTTGTGGGATTTTAGTTCTTAAAGGAGCTATATGAAGTCGATAAAGACTTTAAGGAGATTTGGTCCAAGTGCGTTCATAACCAACCTTTTATAGATTTTCACCCCATTGATGGTTATTTGTTTAAGGGCAACAAACTCCGTATTTTTGAGACATCCTTGAGGGAGAAGCTAATTCGAGATTTACATGGAGGCGGCCTGAGTGGACACTTGGGAAGAGACAAAACAATTGTTGGCATGGTTAAGCGATATTATTGGCCACAATTCAAAAAGGACGTGGGAAAGATCGTGCAAAGGTGCTATACTTGTCAAGTGTCTAAGGGTCAGTCTCAAAATGCAGCTGGTCTTTACATGCCTTTGCTTGTGCCTAATGATATTTGACAGGACCTTTCCGTGGACTTCGTGTTGGGACTCCCTCGTTCACAAAGAGGAGTAAATTCCATTTTTGTTGTTGTTGACACGTTCTCCAAGATGGCACACTTCATCACATGCAAGAAGATGAATCATGCTGCTAGCATAGCCAAGCTGTTTTTTCAAGGAGGTTGTTCATTTGCATGGCGTGCCCAAATCCATCACCTCTAATCGTGACACCAAGTTCCTCAATCACTTCTGGGTTACTTTGTGGAAGATGTTTAGAACCGCCCTTCATTGCAGTAGTACCGCACATCCCCAAACTGATGGTCAGACAGAAGTTACCAATAGAACTTTGGGTAACATGATCTGTAGCATCTGTGTCACTACCTCAAGTGGAATTTTCTAATAACAACGATGTTCACATTGTCACAGGAAAATCACATTTCTCTTTGGTTTACACTTCAATTCTTAATCGTGTAATTGATTTAGTGAAGCTACCCAAGGCCGATGGTGTAAGTACCACAACTGAGCATGTGGCAGAAAACTTCAAGGCCGTGAAGAATGATGTAAATGAGAGGTTGGAGAAAACCAATGCTAAATACAAAGCCATCGCAGACAAACATAGGTGAGTAAAGGTGTTTAATGAAGGCAACTCCGTCATGGTCTATCTGAAGAAGGAGAGGTTTTCAGTGGGTACTTATCATAAGTTACAAGCCCGCAAATATGGCCCCTACAAGATTCTAAAGAAGATCAACGACAATACTTATATTGTGGACTTGCCCTCATCCATGGAGATTTCAAGCACTTTTAATGTTGCTAACCTGTATGCATTCTATGAAGATGATCCGCTCTATCCAGAACATAACTCGGGGTCGAGTTCTTCCAAAGTGGAAGGGACAAATGTAGAAGACATGGCGAAATTGATCGAGGGACAACTAGATAGTTAGCAACGTCGTCGCGGAAGAAAAGCCCAATTTGTGCAAGTATGGGCCTCAAGCTCAGAATTGGGCACATGACCTATTGTTTCGAAAAGAATGGCGTGACAAGTGTAACTCACTATTTTATTGTGAAGTGTGGGCTATTTTAGCCAAATTCTATTGTTTACTTTGACTTTTCAGCATTTAAAGTTTTAGAATATTTTGGAAAACTTTTATTATTTTCATTTTTGTTTTCTAATTAACTTTCATAGCAAGTCTAGGGTTTCTCTTGTATAAAAGCAATGCATTGGAGCATCCTGAATTATTCATCTTATTTTCAATCAATATATTTGAGGTTTTCTTAATTTCTCTGGTGGATTCCGGCGTGTTACTTATAGGGTTATCTTTTGATCTCGCCCTATTCCTACATGTTGACTTTTTTGATCGTTTTAGGTACCTATGGCTTCTGGTTTTTTTTTTTTTTTTTTTTATATTATTATTTTTTTTTGGTTTCTATATCGGAGAAGAGAAAAGCCATTTCATTTGACCAAAAATAATTTGGAGCTCATAGCATTACTGCTTATAGACGTGGAGCAGCATAATGATTTTGGTGGTTTGGTCCGGTCCCTTACTCTCTGTTCTATGGACTATAATTTTTGGTATTTAGTTAAACATCAGGAAATCAGCAAAAAGACCCTAGTGTTTTCAAATCCAGGACTAAAAAGTATATATGCAGCTCTTCAAATTTGCTCATGATTATAGTAGATGAATTGATACGGTTCTCAATTCTTTTATTGCTATAATGAGACTACAACGCATTGTAATCCTTATAGCATGGGATAACATAAACAAACAGACTTTACTATGTTTTATTCGTGCGATTTTTCAGTAGGCGGAGGATGATAAGGAATGGGAATCAAGTGCAGATCTTCTTTCCTTCGGACTGTAATACCAAAAGCCTCGGTCATGTCCAGATCTTCATGATTTTTTCCATTTGGGAGTTTCCAATCAAAATGGTATAACAAAAATGCAAGCGGGAGCTCAACGTTGGCCAGGCCATATGATATGCCAGGGCATATTCTCCTTCCAGAACCAAATGGGATATACTCAAAATTGGTTCCCTTGTAGTCAATGGAGCTATCAAGGAACCTCTCTGGATAAAATATGTCAGGTTCAGTCCAGTAATTGGGATCTCTACCAATGGCCCATCCATTGACAATGACCTTGGTTTTGACAGGTATTTCATATCCATTAATCTCACAACTTTCTCTGCATTCTCTTGGAAGTAAGAGGGGAGCAGGAGGATGTAACCTCAGGGTCTCTTTAATCACTGCGTTTAAATATTTCATCTCTCTAATGCATGTTTCATCTACCTGACCTTTTGTATTGAACACTTCCCTCACCTCATCCTGTACTATTTTCATTATTCTGGGATTCTTTATCATTTCTGACATTGCCCAATCTACAGCTGTAGCTGATGTCTCACTCCCGGCACCAAAAATGTCCTGAAAATGATTAATTAGTAAAAAAAATACTAAAGACTAATTTCTTCTACAAACTGCAAACCATTCTAATTAAAGAAAAAATAAACTATATTTATCATCTTAATTAAAGAAAAAAACCTTTGTTCTTAACCCAAGTAGACTTACAAGTTAATGTTATGATGTTGACTTTTAGGCTTTAAGAGTTTCTTAAGTTTCATGAAGATTGTCTATTGACATGGACGAAAACAATAGACACGTGGAATGCTCACTTCAGTCAATCACACATAATAAAAACAGACCTCAGGGTGTCAACAACACTTCAAGTTAATAATGTACAATTCGAATCCATATTGGCGTTGGCAACTTCTTCAGCTATATGTCTATATCAAGATTATGATCCAATTTTAGTGTACATAGAGGTCAAATCGATGGGAAAGACCAAGCCATATTTTGCTGGCATCGTTGCTAACATTTTTTTTTTAACAGATTTCTGATTGTTATGCTTATTAGGTGCCATACTTAGAGATGAGAAGACCAAATTAGCTGTCAAGTCAAGGAAGTGTGTTGTTTGGTGTTGAGAAAAGTGTTTCGGGATATGATTTTTGGGATCCCAAAACAGCGAAAGATGGAAATTTATTGTTTGACCAAGTATAGTTGAAAACTGGTTTGACTAATTAAAGCATGATATGAAAAGAAAGTGCACATACTTACCAAGATTACAGCTTTGATGTTGTCAGTAGTTAGAGAAAACTCAAAGCCATTGCCACGCTCGTGAAATTTTAGGAGAACATCTACCAGGTCTTCCTCTGCTTTACCTTCACCACTTTCTGATGTTGCTCTATCTTTTTTGTGTTCTTTGATGATGTTTTCCATTATCCTGTCAGTTTCTTTATGTAGCCTCTCAAGTTTAGGCCTAATTCCACCTATCAGATTAAGCAGTTTGACAGAAGGAAAAACATCTGCAAGATCAAAGCCTGCTGCCACCTTTATAGATTCCTTTACAGCATATATGAATTTTTCATGATCTTTGTTTTTTTTACCAAAGGCTGCTCGGGAAGTGACGGTATATGTGGATGAGTAAATTTCCTCAGTGAGATTAATAGGTGATCCTTCTCTCAAAGCAATCCATTCCATGAGATTCATTGCCTCTTCTTCCCTAATAGGCCGGAACCCTTGAACACGCTTTGGGCTTAAAAGCTCTAGTGTGCAAATTTTTCGCAGTTGTCTCCAGTAATCACCATATGGAGCAAAGCCAATGTTTGTAGAACCATAAGACATGATCGTTGAAGCAAGGAGAGGGGGCCTTGATGCAAACATAACATCATGGGTTTTCATCACTTCTTTAGCATACGCCGCCGATGAAACAACTATGGTCGAAACTTCTCCCAGCCTTAGATGCATGAGAGGTCCATATC
The DNA here is from genome assembly GCF_000346465.2 of Prunus persica. Taxonomy (NCBI): domain Eukaryota; kingdom Viridiplantae; phylum Streptophyta; class Magnoliopsida; order Rosales; family Rosaceae; genus Prunus; species Prunus persica. The sequence continues at coordinate 15,720,296 of NC_034012.1, forward strand.
TGTTCGCCAAGTTTCGTAGTGCATGATGGGGTTGAGAGCCAACGAGCTGGTGTATGTTTCCTATAAAAGGCAGCTTCCATGGCCCCGGGGGTAGATTTATAGCGGAGTCTTTGGTTTTGCCTCTCTTCACTATTTTCAGTGCCATAATCATAAATAGAGAAAAGGTAAACAGGACCTGGAAAGAAGGCCATTGAAGCTCCATGAGGAAAGTAAAGGTGAGTTCAGATTATAGCAGGCATTTTACATCTATGTATAACACAGGATGTAGAGCCATGTCTTTTTCCTGATGGGAATATTCTCTCAACCTGGTCGGCATTTCTTTCCGGCAATCAATAATTAAGAGTTGCTTACCCAAGATTAATCAGTTTCTGTTTTTTTATATTTATTTTTTTAATGGGTAACTTGGAAGTTTCTCTAAGCTATGAATCTTCTTTTCTTAATGTTTGTTTATATTCTTAACATCAACTGTCATAAGCTACGATATTATTGCTTCATCAGTTGTATGGTAGTGTTCATAATTGTCATACCTTGCTAATAACTCATCCAAAGCCCTAGAAAATGAAATGGATCTAGGCTCCAGCAACTGTTTTATTACTCTAATAAAAGAATTAGAAAATAGCATAATATAATATAGAAATCAGCCGCTGGCAGCCGGCTAGCAAACTGTTGTGCACAAATACTCCAAGACTTTGTCGTTGATGCCTATGCGACGACACACACACACACAAACTCCTTGAGAATAAATCACACACACAATGAAGAGAGTAAAGCAAACACACAAGAACACAAAGATTTATAGTGGTTCGGCCTCGTGCCTACGTCCTCTTGGTGATCCTCCCGAGAAATTCACTAGTATGTAAGAATACTTTTGGTTACAATCAAGAACCCTCTTAGCTCTCACAAGAACCCTAGCTCTCTTTTCACTCACCCTTGCTCAAATCCTCTGATGCCCTTGTAAACACCCAAGAATTCACCCTCTTGAATTCTCTTGGAAAACTCTCAATCTTGAGTTTTCTCTCGTCTACCTCTCTTCCCATTAACCTAGTCCTAAAAGTCCTATTTATAATGTGTAGGACTTGGGTTACAAGTTAACTAAGAATAAGAAACCAAAACCATATTAAATTAGGCTAGAAAACCAAAAATAATAGGAAAACCCAACCTAAAACGCTAAGGGTTCATGCAGGTTGCATGACTGTCGCTTGAGCACCCCTTAATTCCGCTCGAGCTCCCGTATCAGGGCAAAAAATGTCTCTCCACCTCTCGAGTGCCTTCTGCCTCAACTCAAGCACCTCATGCGTCCTCCTAAGCGCCAGCAACACTGCAGCAACTCTTCCTACTGCTTTCCGCTTGCTTCCTTCTTCTTCCTTGCATCTTTTGGTGAGCTAACTTCAACACAAACATATCCAAGGTATTAGAACTTTATTGAGGAACTTTAGAGTCTAAACTACAACATAGGGGGATTTTTCAAAAACACACACAACTATGGTGTCATGGGCACTTGAGACCCCTTGTCTACAACTCAAAGTCATTTTCTACTAGGCTAGACCCCGTTGGCAACTTTAGAACACTTATTAAGCTTGAAATAAATCTTTAGGAACCATTTAGTAGAGAGGAGCAGAAAACAAAATGGACCGATTTTCAATCTTATGTTTCTTAAGAAACACACAAAACAAAAAAAGAAAGAAAAGGTATAACTCCATCAAAGCCCAACCCCCTAATGAGCAAGGCTGATACTCATAAAAGCCCAGTCTTGGGCCCTTTGCTAATTTTAATATAAGGGCTCCTTTTTGTTTTTCCTTCTTGCATGACACGTGGAGACAACAATTAAAAGAAATTTCTTTGGTCATCAACACAATGATGTAAGCAAGAAGTTATTGTTTTCTCCTAGTCCTTTTTTTATTAGGTTAGTGAATAAGTCCATTTGTGGTGATTTCTTCTAAGCTATTCTCATATTGAAGTTCTCCATCACATTTTTTAGGCGTTCTCAAACAAATCTGCTCCCTAACACTGCTCATGTTCTCTAAATTTAGATCTACATCATCTTCGATGAAGGTTGCTGCACATCACCGAATTGTTCTTTGTCAAGGTAGTTGTTTTCATTTATTTGTTTGCTCTTATGCACATGTAGATCGCTAGAAATCATGTTCTCCCCATATTTATTGCGAATGCGGTGGTAGGTGTGGCCGCAATGGTGCTTCTTTAGGTGGCAGTGGTTAGGCTCATGGGTTGCTTTAAGGTTTCAGTTATGTTGGGTATGTAGGGTTTGTTTGGGCTTATGGTTAACTGTGGTGATGTGGGCTAATATTTTCGTGCCCTTTTTGTCCGGTTTAGTTTTTTTTTTTTTTAATATGTTATTTTGTTGCCTTTTTGGGATTAGTACTTTAAACGTCATGTTGATGTCTTTAATTGTACTATTGAAGTTTATCTAGTGTAGTTTTTCTTTGATAAAAGGCCCTTTAGGTAGTCATCTAACCTAGGACTTATGCACTATAAATAAGGCCCTTTAGGTAGTCATATTATTTGTGACTGTAAGTGTGGCACCAAGGATAATATCAAGGAGATTTGCTAGGAATCGAATCCTTGATTTAGGAAGATATTCAAATCTTAAATTAAGGATAATTGGCTAATTAAATTGAATTTAATTAGCACAATTATTTGACCTATAGAATATTCCTTTATCCACGTGCCACCTTCTAATTGGTTGCCAAAATTCATGTTCCCACAAAGAGCATTCTCTAAAACTACTTTTTCAACTTGTACATACATTTTTTAAAAAAGTTTTATAAACTCAATGAATTTACTACCCCTTAAAGTCATTTCTTGATTTGCTAGATATCTAATGGCCTCTATTGTGGTTGTAAATCTAATCCAATTTTCTGTAACATATTGTGGTGATTGCACCACCATTTCGTCAATATGTTGAGTATGATTGCTAAAATCCATCCACTCTTGTGTAACAAGATGATGTAGAAAATTTATATTGTCTGCATGAGCAAGGAAACCACATTTTTCCCCTTACCAACTCGCTTCCAATTTTTAAACCCATCTTATGTGAGTGATCAATATCAAGGGACTGGACATTGTAAGTGCAGAGGAGCTGCTAACGCATTCAGAATGCATAGAGCAAGCTTTGGAGTCAAGGCTGAATTTGCCAAACCAAAAAGTGGTCGTGGACATGGTCAAGGCCTAGGAAGAGGTTTTTTTATAATCGTGCTGCATCCTAGGAAAGGAGAAATGCATATATTAGAGGAAAGAAGAATGTCAAATGTTACAGTTGAAGGAAAAGGAAAAATCAAGATTGTAAACCGCATATGCTTCTCTTATAGTATATGGCTAGGACCTGAGTCAAGGTCAGGGCCTACATCTGATCTTCCGGTAATAATGCCTTCAGGAGGAGACCTGCACACTTTGAGCAGTTATCAGAGTATGAGCGAACTAGGCTAATCCCAATTGAGCCCCCTCTGATGGGTAACTCATATGCTATTTAGGGATGGAGAAAAGGATGTAGGGTTTATCAGGTGAGAATAATTATTACCTTTGTCCAGAGATAGGTGAGGGGTATTTATAGGGGGAGAAGGAGGGACAAAGATACTTAAAGGAGGAGATATTTATCTTCCTTCCTCCTGGTGGGACTAGATTACATTAAATGGCCTGTTCTGATCACCATGCTATCTGACAAGGATCATGTGGCAAAGCGACACATGGCTTTGGATGGGAGGCACATTAAATCCCTCTCCATCGCCAAGCGATCAGACGGATGGAACGACTGACTTGACAGGGGTCTGAACATGCATGTACATCATTAATGCACCTCTGGTCATACAAGGCACCACGGTGGTCCGGTCAATGTTTGAATGCCGAAGCACTTATTCGCACTTTGTCCCGTCAGACCTTGGCTAGGAGGCCTTTTATCGATACTCGAAGCATCATATCTGATCGGGTTAGTATAAGGGCAACCTAGCCATGAAATGGCCACTAGGCTCGGCTCACAGTGGTGGTATGATCCATTTAACAAAGATCATTCAAAAGGATGGTAAAAGAATACGCCTATGATGTTTACTATATACAAAGAATGAAGAGCAATATTTTAAGCATCGGTTAGCTCATCCATAAGGGATATCTCGTAGACATGGAGAATAATTTTCTGCTAAAAAAACCAAACATAGAAACCACACTATGTCCCAAAGATACATGTGCCTGAGTAACCTTATATATATATAGGGGCTGGATCCGTGGCATCATATTTTTGACACAAGTTTTGACACAATTTTTAGGCTATTAGGTTACTCTACTTTTAATGGTTGAGATTAAATCTGACATGAAAAATAATTTTAATGTTTTAAATAAACAATCATTAATTTTATTTTCTCTCTCATAAAAATAAAATAAAATAATTTTCTCTCTCCTCCCTTTTTTCTTGGAAACGTAATCTCTTTTCTTGGTAGTATCCTTTTTTACTTGGTATATACCTCTCTCTATCTCTTTCCTGGGATCAGGAAAAAAAAACCTCCATCTTTTTTCCCTCTCTCTCTCCAGTAACTGAAACCAACCTTATGAATTCTCTACTCCATTTTTATTCCATTTTCATTTTTCTTCAAACTAATACGTTTTGTTTTGTTATTTATGATTATATTGATATGACTTGAAATCTTCACTGTTCGGTTCGTTTTCTTAAAGAATTTCAGGTTTTACAAACGGAGAAAATAAAATATTGGAGTAGAGAATTCATACGGTTGGTTTGCAATTACTGGAGGGAGAGAGAGAGAGAGAGAAGATGGAGGTTTTTTTTTCTGATCCCAGGAAAGAGAGAGAGAGGTACATACCAAGTAAAAAACATTACTACCAAGAAAAGAGATTACGTCTCCAAGAAAAAAGGGAGGAGAGAGAAATTTATTTTATCTTATTTTTATGAGAGAGAAAATAAAATTAATGATTGTTTATTTAAAACAATAAAACTATTTGTGATGTCAGATTTAATCTCAACCATTAAAAGTAGAGTAATCTAGCAAAGGATCCACTAGTGTAGTGGTATGGAGTATTTACTCCCTCAGGCAAGGTCCTGAGTTCGAGTCCTAGCACCCGTATTGTGTGTGTGAGTTTAACATGCTATCGCCCCTTTCAATAGGAAATGTCCTCAAAAAAAAAAAAAAAAAAAAAAGGTAGAGTAATCTAATGGCCCAAAAATTGTGTCAAAACTTTTGTCAAAAATATGATGCCACGGATCCGCCCTCTATATGTATACAGCTTTCTGTATTTTTTTTTCCCTTCTTCTCAGAACACCTTGATCTACCATCTTTTTCACGTTCCTCCCCCTTTTCCCTTCTATATCTTTAATTAAAACTAAAACACATAGCGAAGCAAACGACACGGAGGGCTGGCAAAGAATGAGTCTGAATGGCCTACTAAACCATATTCAGAACATTGGATACATGTGAACCGTGATCAAATTCTATAACTTATTACATTAGGAGGTAAAAACCTACAGGATCTAGTTACTTCTGTTTCTGGTGTAAATAAAAGCATGCCCTCTATGCCGATGCCATTTTTGATAGGACCCGACTCAAATTCCACTTTGGAATCTGAGCCGGACCCTATGCGTGTCCGACACCTGGCGAGTGTCAAGAACAAATGACCTAATTGCCCTTCCTTTCAAAACTTAACTTCATTTTAGGTTTGACTCCTACCAAAAATTCGGCAGAGTCTCCCCTGTAATTTGTTTTTTTCCCAAAATTTACACATGTCAACAAGCACTTAAATATATACACCAACTGCCAGTATACATATATAAATACGTTCCAACAGTTAAATACGTTCTAGGGCAATATCAGAGCAACTATACAGATCAATTTACAAGGAAGGTAACAACTTGTGAACCAAGAACCCTACATCAAACTGAGGTAGTGCGGGAAGCGAAAACTGCCCTATGGTGGCTCACAGATGCATGTCTACTACTCTTAGTCCAAGCTAGCTGGACCTCTTGAAGGTCCCTCCTGCGAGTCTGCCTGGCCTCGGGTGCTTTGACTCGACGATCAATTCCACCTCTAAAGCCCTTGAACGAAGGTTTCTGTCTCTTGAAAACCTAAGTTATGGCGGCCGGAGATGGCCGAAATTGGCGTCGGGAGTTGCTGTTTCGAAACAGCCAGAAATGGCTCGGTTTTGGCTCTGTTTTCAATCGATTTCCTGGTTTAATTGCTTAGAATCATGGCTAGATATGGCTATGTATGAAAAGAGGAGAGAGAGAGAGATGAAGAGTTTGCAACTTGTGGCACTCGATTTGGTGGCTAGACGGAGGAGAAAACTGAGTTTGAAAATGGCTGTTCGTGATATTCTCGAAGGAGAAGAAAAATCTGGGTTTAAGAAATCTGAACTTCGAAACATTTACAATTATGCCACTGGACTTCTGTAGACCATATCTTCTTCGTTACAACTCTGATTTGAGCCCGCTACATGTCTGTGGACTCATCTCGACGTGCTCTATGCAACGGTGAAATCGAAATTCCCAGATTCCTTTCTAATCAAAAAGTCAACTTTTCTCCAATAAATCATTCTAGGGGCAAAATTGTCTTTCCTTCTAATAAACTAATAATTAAATATTATTTAAGGACCGGGTTGTTACAATATTCCTTTAGGCCCCGTTTGGTTCATGGAATGAATTTGATGGGAAATCATTTCCCATGTCATTCCCCAAGGAATGGGAATGGAAGATTCCTTACCCACGTTTGGTAATGCTGGGAAAGTAATCAGAAAATATCACTTTATTTCCTTTTCCATGTTTGTTTTGAGTAGGAATGGAAAACAAAGTTTGCATAAATTTTCAATTATACCCATATTAAATCAAATAAAATAAAGAATGCATTTAATGATATATTGTAATTCTAAATTGTTGATGGGGATAAAATGGTCATAAAAAACATGTATTTAATGTTAGCTCATTTTCTCAAACTTTCGCATGAGGAGGGAAAACAAAATCCAAGTTGGGAGGATGACTTCACTTTCCCCCCTACTTTTCCATGAGCCGGGCAACGATTTCTCATACTTAGACTTATCAAACATGGGAAAGCAATTGATTTTCTATTCCCAAGTCTCCTTTCCCATGAACCAAACGGGGTTATGGTCTTAAGCATTTGGCTCCGGATGATAAGGAGTAGGAATCAAGTGTAGTTCTTCCTTTTTTCTAACTGTGACGCCGAAAGTCTCGGTCATGTCCAAACCCTCTTGCTTCATTCCATTGGGGAGTTTCCAATCAAAATGGTACAGCAGTTGTGCAAGTGGAAGCTCAATATTTGGTATAGCAAACGTTATGCGCGGACATATCCTCCTTCCTGCTCCAAATGGGATAAATTCAAAATTAGTTCCCCTGAAATCAACTGAACTATCAAGGAATCTCTCTGGACAAAATGTTTCCGCTTCAGTCAAATACTTAGAATCTCTTCCAATTGCCCATGCATTTACAATGACTTTGGTTTAAACAGGTATCCCATATCCATCAATCTCACAACTTTCACTACATTCTTTTGGAAGCAACAAAGGAATAGGAGGGTGTACTCTCAAAGTCTCTTTGATTACTGCCTTTAAGAATTTCAATTCCTGAAGACGGTTTTCCTCGACATTGCCTTTTGTACAAAAGACCTGCCTCACCTCTGCTTGTGCCTTTCTCATCACTCTTGGTGTTTTCAGCATTTCTGACATTGCCCATTCCACTGTCGATGATGATGTTTCACTCCAAGCTGTGAAAATGTCCTGAAATAGAATACATGTATTTCAGTAGTAGGACCAAACATCATTTCTTGTACATGTTGCAAACAATTTTAGTTTAAACCAGTTCCTCCTTGTTAGGTTCTTTCTAAACCGATGTCATGCCCATTCTTTCAACAGCAACTGAGGGGAATGTGTGTATGAAGTAGATTGAATGAAGAATACATAGAGTGAAGTGAATACATAGAGAAGTGCATTATTGGGTGCCTAAGTAAACTTCGTTAGTGGAAGTATGAAAAACTTGATGATAAATACATAAACATACTAACCAGGAGAACCGCTTTGATATTGTTCATTGTTAAAGGAACTTCAAGCTCACCATGCTCCTGCAGATCCAAAAGGACACCTAATAGATCATTTGCTTTGTCCTTGCCTGTATTCTCAGCTTCCTCCTTGCTGGCTTTATGCTCTTTGACAATGTTGTCAAGTATCATGTCAATTTTCCTATGAATCTTCTCAAGTTTAGGCCTCAATCCCACTGATCACTTGACGTATTTTTATAGAAGGGAATACATCTGCAACCTTGAAACCTCCAGTTGCCTCTGCACCTTCCCTGACAGCTGTTATGAGCTCTTCTTGGACGTGGTCTTTGCATTTGTTATCAAAGGCCACTCTAGCAGTAATGCCATATGTCATGGAAAAGATTTTCTCGCCAAGGTTTATAGGCAATCCGATGTTTGAAGAAATAAATTTGAGTAAATCAGATACCTCTTCATCCCTGATTGATTGGAATGAGTCTACCCGTTTCAAGTTTAGCAGCACAGATCCGCAAATTTTCCTCATCTGTCTCCAGTAATCTCCATAAGGTGCAAAAGCAATGCCAGAACCACCATAAGAGATGACATCCGGAGCAAGGAGGAGCAGCCTGTAAGAAAAGATGCTGTCATGAGTTCTCATAATCTCCTTGGCAGCTTCTGGTGCAGAGATCACAACAGCTGAAACTTCTCCCAATTGCAAGTGCATATGGGGGTCCATAGATCTCAGCCAAGTCTCTCAAGGCGTGATGGGGTAGAGAACCAACAAGTTGGTGCATATTTCCCTGGAGGTAGCTTTAAATTGGAATTCTTGGTTCTGTGTCCCTTGCATATCTTCAATACCATGAAGATAAAGAGGAAGATGGTGAAGAGGGTAGGGAAGGATCCAGTGGGAAATTGAAACTCCATGTAGAAAATGTAGAGAAAGGAGAGAAGAATTTATCAAACGTGACTCTGCAACTAATGTTTTATACATGTTCAGGATTATAGAAGATGCTTCATGCAAGATTCTGTTTTGACTTTTAGTTCTGTACTTTGCCTGTGTGATTGAAAATGGACAGAAGGTAAAATAAAAATAAAAACCTACGACTGATAACCATTTTTTTACTTTTTTGGATAATGGTCTGTGAAATGAGCAATAAAACTCCAAACAGTAAAATGTGATGGGGAGGAACTTGCAGCTCCTTCTCATCTCTTGGCCACTTGCATACTTAAGGCCAACACATTTGGTTTCTCAAACATATTCTTTCTGAATGTTAGTCTTTTACTGGGAAATTAAAACACAGATTTTGTTATGTCTATAGCTGGCACATTTGAAGAAGAAAAAAAAAAATAGAAACCACATTGTCCCAAAACACATATGTTGTTGTTATATCCATAGAACACAGATGTTGTAAAGATCAAACCAGCCATCACAGATTCACAAGTAAAAATACTACTTCAAACCTTCATATCCATAAGAGAAAATATTCTCAACATCTTAACATGATACAAACAGTACATAAAATCACAAGAAGCCCAGCAACACAAACCAACAGCTGCTTCAACATAACTTACCAGCTTCAAGGCACTCTGTTTGCTTATTAGGAGAACTTGAGTTCTCACTTAAAGCACAAACAGAAACAAGCCCCCAAATACACAAAACCAACTAATTGAAAATTCAACAGGCCCAACAACCTAAAATGAGAAGAAACAGGCCTCTAAATAACATAATCAGACCACTCAGACATGTTGTAAGTATGGTCCATGGTGTAACTAGGAATCTTGTCGTGCTTGATTGGATTTTCTTTCCCTCCAAGCAGCCTAGCTGGGTTCCCAACTGCAGTAGTCCTTGGAGGCACTTCCTTTAGAACCACAGAACAAGCCCCAATCTTTGCCCCTTCACCAATTTTGATGTTCCCCAAAATACAAGTCCCTGCCCCAATAAGCACCCCATCACCAATCTTTGGGTGCCTGTCCCCTGAGGCCTTTCCAGTCCCTCCCAAGGTCACATTGTGCAAAATTGACACATTGTTTCCGATCACCGCCGTCTCGCCGACAACAACTCCAGTAGCGTGATCGAGCAAAATCCCATGTCCGATTTTCGCCCCGGGATGAATATCCACAGCAAAAACCTCAGATACCCTGTTCTGGATCAACAAGGCCAAGACCGTCCTGCCCTGTGACCACAATTTATGTGCAATCCTATGCGATTGGCATGCAAGGAAACCCTTGAAATTCAAGAAACAGTGAGTATAGCTTACGCAAGCTGGGTCCCTCTCTTTCACTGCCCTTAGATCATCCTTCACGGCCTTGATGACTTCTTGATCCTCTGTGAGCACCCCCATGAAAATATCAACTAGAGTACCAAGAGAGAGACTAGAATTGCTCAGTTTGACAGACAGATGATTGGCTAAGGCACTTTCTAGAGATGCATGTGCCAAAATTGAAGCGTAAATGAAATTTGACAACATGGGTTCTTGATTAATATCTGCCCGAGCTTCATCTTGCATTTTCAGCCATAGCCCATCGCCCTTGTCTTCATCTTGCTCAAGATCGTCCAGGATTCTGCGTGTATGTGTGGTTTTTGTGCGATTCTGGCAAATGGGTAGGCAAGAAACTTGATCTGAGAAATTGCCACGGCAGAATCTCATGAACTGGTACGGATCTTCGTCCGTTTTGGACCTGTTTGGATCCCGAGAAAGTGGCTTGTTTTGGGGTGAGCCAGTTCTTGAAGTGTCAATACAGGCAGCCATGGGATTCAAGATTGCTTGCTGTTTGGGAAGTGAGGAAATGGGTGAAAGAAATTGAAAATTTGTGTGGACAGAGGAGTTGGGTGAGAGAAGTTTCTGGTTAGAGAGAAAAGGGGAAGCCTTATATAGGCTTCGAGCTACGGCCAGACCTTTCATGGAAAATCAGAGATTTTCTCGCGAAAGTCGGAAGAAATATAATAAACAGATAAAACAAAATGAAAGAAATAACTGGATTGTGTGGAGGCTCAGTGGAGAAGGCCTGGTCTTAAGGCAGCATTCTCTATAATTTATAGAGTCACTGTCTCTGCAGAACACGTCAGGTCATTCGTGTATGGCTTGCAATCTCACATACATCTAATCTTGTGTACTGTCTTTTTTCTTTCTTTCTGTAGTGGGTCATTACTTTTTCATTTTGGTTAGGTTCAAGTTTTTTTTTTTTTTTTTTTTTTTTAATCTAACAAGGACGAAATTGCAAGAAAAAGTCCTAACGGCTAGAAATCTAAAAATGAAAAGATCAAAGGTGATCGTACAAATATGATTCTATGGAGAAAATTAGTCATAAAATTCCTAGTTTTTGCACCACAAGGTTATCTGCTTTCTATTTAAGATTTCCAATTTGGGTACCATCAATAAGAGCAAATAGCTTTATTGATCAAAATAGGTCAGATGTAGTTTGTATAATGGGAGGGGTAAGTTATATTTTGAAAATAAATAAATAAAGAGCTTATTTTTCCACCCCTATTTTCTCCATTTACATTCTCTTTTGCTTTTTAATACTTTTTAATCAATTTTGTTCTTTTTGTTCTTTCTTTTTCCTATTATACCCTCATCCTTTATTAATTTAGGGTTTATGACTCAAGGAAATCCTTGCAGTAGTTAACTAGGTGGAACAAGGGCTCCTAGTGAGGCTCAAGAAAATCATTGTCGGAAGAGGTGGAGTTGCAGGGGCTCACTCTTGAAAAGTATAGGTGCTGTGAACGAACTGTTTATCTTAGTTTGGATCTTGCTGAGGTGAGGGCTCACTCTAGAAAAGTACAGGTGTTGTGAATAGGCCGGTTACCTTGGCGAGATGGTTATCTTGGCTTGGATCTCCCTAAGGTGGAGATTGTTAGTGTATATGGCTCGATACAAGCCATGATGTGTAAATTTCACATCGGAAAATACAACAATAATCTACAGTTCAAATATAGGTGATCCATCCTAATTGCATTGAAGCCTTTTGTGATACAACCCCATACCTAAAAGTCTATCCTTTCTAAGTGATTAAGGTGGGGATAATATTAGTGCATGGTTTGAAAGGATAATAGACTCTTATTGAGCCTGACGGATTTTTATTTTTATTTTTATTTTTTCGATAAACAAGTTTAGCTTGAAATGATTCATATGCACATACGAATATCATGAACCTACCCATTTTATTATCTATAACTTCTTTTTTCTTTATCAAAAATGCAAATTCATTATGCAACCAACACATCCAAAAAAACCAAGCTGGTAAAGAAAACAAAACCAACAACCTCAAAAAGACGAATAAAAGCCGCACAAACTACTATAAAATCCTTCAATAAAACTAAGCATGATCCCAACTCAATCCCACAAAACCAAAAACAACCAAAACCTTTAAACAACTAATAAGCCTATAATAAAGTCATTGATATTTTTGTCTCTTTTTTGGTGAATTTCAGTTTATCAATCTTAAGGTTAACGTTTTTTTTTTTTTTTTCCATTTACATTCTTTCGTGCTTCCGTACCACATCAAGTGGTATTAGAGCCAAAACAGAAACAAACATTAATCATAATATTGTTAAATGGAAAACAAACGTGAACCCTAAAATTGATAAATTGGAATCCACCATAAAAGCACTAGCAGATCCAATCAAAGACAACTGTGGGCAGCTGCCCACACTTTTAAAAAAAGCTTCAGCCGTATAATCCCACCTAAATTCACAATTTTTAATTATTTTTAGGTTCTTTTCAAGTGAAGCCCCCATATGGCCAATTCAATACATACACTTTAAGCCCAAAGCTTATATTAAAGAAGAAAAATCCTAAATTCTATATTAAAAAAGAAGAATAGAGATCCCACCAAGTTCACTCATTCCGTAATTTTGTGGAGAACCTAGTTGTTAAACTCGTTATTTGACAAAATTCTATAGCCCAACAAATCAAGCTCGCTACTTCAATTGATTTTACAGGTTAGTACTAAGTTGTTTTTCACAAACTAAATTCATTATATTCTTATTTATATGCAACGTTTTTAGAATATGAAAAGTTGTTGAGGACAATTGTAAATTTACTTATTAGACAATGCTATTAATATTCAAAGTTTGAAATATTTTTTGTTTAATTATATATTGGTTGAATTTTTAAACCCCCAGATGAACGAAAGTCTGGGTTCTCCACTACATAAAAGAGTAAATAATCTCAATGATTTTATTATTAAAATAAATTTGGCTTAAATAGAAAACATAAAAATCCTAAAATCTTAGGATTTTACCAATTTTGAACCAATTAACTACCTTGTTCAATGTGATTCTGCCACTGATTGTAATACATGCACATGATATTATTGATACACTCACATAGTGATGTATATTTCTTATTGCTATATTTAAAAGAATAAACTTCTCGAACACTCATTTTGAACACACATGAATTAGTACCACAACGTCAAAAATTATAGTTATAAAGAAAAGTTATTCATTTTGTAAGCTATGGTTAGCAATTGTAAATATAATAATTAAGAGCATTTATTCTGCATTCCTTTTTTCTTCCTTTTCCAGTTATCATCTCTTTAGTTGGCTAAGAGAATTAATTAGATGTTAATCCAACTAACTTTAGTCTGCATTAAGAATATAATTATGTCGTTTTCAGAGTTGTACACGAAAAAGAAATAAATATTTAAAAAACGAATTTTTCATACGTAATGGGTTACATAACCATAAACAGTGAAGAAGTATTAAAGAAAGGTTGATGAATGATTCCTTCTGCCGTGGAAGTAAAGGAGACCCAGGAGCGACGAATCACCTACGGTCAAACGCAGCCTTGAAAGTCCTAAGCCAACTTGCTTTTGTGAAGCGCAACTTCATCCCACACGTCAGAGTCTCCTTCAATCACTTTTACTCACTTCCTCTAGCAAGACACCACGTGTCCTTCTCCAGACCTGTGATTAGCATTTCGAAGAAAATCAACCACAAGATTTGCACGCGCTATTGTTTTGTTTTGTTTTTCTTTTATTTTGGAATTGTTTATGGGAACACCCATCCCTCTGTCTCTCTCACTCACTAATCACTAGGGGTGGGCACTCAAACCGGCGAACCGGAAATCCAAACCAAACCGCACCGAACCAAACCGGAAAAAAACCGAGTTGACCAAAAAGTCAAAAACCGGTCAAAAACCGAACCGGACCGGTTTGGACCTGTTCCGGATCCGGTTCCATGTCTTCAAAAACCGAACCGGGCCGAACCGAACCGGTGAAACTAAAAAAATATATAATTTCAATATATATATTTATATTTAATGCTATATTTTTAATTTCACTAAAAAAACATAATATTTATCCAAGTTCAATGTCAAAATATCTCTATTTTCTCACTTTAATATTTATTTTTTATATGAAATTGAATAATTTGTTAATTTTCAAGTAAAAAATAATATTTTAGTTGAGAATTGTATTAAAAAGTAATTTTAAAAAATAATTTTTATAATCCGGTTCAAAACCGAACTGGAACCGGAACCGGACCGAAACCGGTTCAAACCGAACCGGACAGTTTTTGAAATTTTTTTATTAAAACTGAACCGAACCAAACCGGATGAATAGTATTGGATCGGTTCTAATTTGAGGTAAAAACCGGTCCAAACCGAACCATGCCCACCCCTACTAATCACTCCCTTACACGAGGAAGAGAGAGAAAGAGGATATAATTCACGAAGAATAATGCATAAGCTTTTTTTACAGGAAGAATATATAATTGCTAATGTGCTATTACTAGCTTTATTTTCTTTTTTTGGTTTGGTTGAAATGTAATTTAGAGTTGACCATTATGCATGTGAGTGTGATTCATTAATGATTATGAATGTTAGGTTAAGTTTATGAATTTTTAATACGTGGTTCATGTATATGTGAGTTATGAAATATGAACTATACCCGTGTAGAAATATGACTTATAACAAATTTTTATTTAATTTTTCAGTTATAACTTTTTTTTTTTAATGTGGAAATAAACTAACCAACAGAATTTAGAACCCTGAGTGCACGCAAGCCCAAAAAGGTCCAAGTAAATTGAGTTCACAACCGAAATCAAAAGACTACAGACCCAAGGGTGGAATCACACTAAGGGTTACAGTGGGCTGCAGCCTAGTGTGATTTTTTAAGAAAAATATATATAAAATCTATATATTTAACTTATTTTTAATATTGACAGACCCAAAGTTTAGACGAGGTCAAGGAGTGACTAGTTATAACTTATATCCATGTAGAAATATGAACTAAATAATATATATATATATAAAGACTGTATTTAATGCAATATTGTAATTTATTTATTTATTGTAGCCGAAGGCGATAGAATTTTATTAATAATGCAGGATAAAAACAAATACAAAAAAAATAAGGCTATGTCCTAAAAGATTAGGTGAGCATCTCCACACATAAGGGCGTAGTGGTCATTAAACTACCAAGGTAGCCTACCTTCTCAACCCCAAGCGGGAAAAGTAACCTTGTCACCGTTAGAGCGGCCCCCGGTCCCCTTAAGATCATACCCATGAAAAAATTACATGTTACAATCCTCGTACAAAGCATCGATAATTAAATCTGGTGGTTCTTCAAACCAAGTAGTAGTTGATCCAATTTGTGAAGCAAAACGTGCTATACAATGAGCCACCTCGTTTGCAGTACACGGCAGATATGGGTAAAACCATCCCCAGTAATCTGACTTAGCAACGACTTCGTATCCTTCACAATAGGTCCAACTATGGACATATCAATCGAAGAATGACGAAGTGTTGAGAATATCTGGAAGGAATTGTTCTAAAAAATAATATTAGCAAATCCTCTTTCCACCGCCAATGCTGCACCCGACCTGGCTGCGATGGCCTTAATATGAAAGGCAAAAGAGACGTCATCACAATAGATGGCCTACCCAGCCACAAAGATGTTGGAAGAATCTCTCACCACAACGCCCACGCCCCCCCTCTGAATTTCCTGGAGTCCAAGCCCCATCCACATTCGCTCCAGCTACCTTCATGCGATTGATGAATGAGGTGCTCCGCCCTTTCATTAACGACTTCGTCATTGTATACTTAGATGAAATTATCATATTTAGTGTCACATGGGAAGACCATCCTCATCATATTGCTTAAGTGTTGAAGGTTTTACAAACAAATCAGTAACAGTTAAATAGTAATTTGGGAAACAACACCTTGTATACCTGGGATTCATTGTTGCTGCCGGAGAACTGAAAATGGACTTAGAGAAAGTACATGTGATTTCTTAATGGCCTACGCACCGTTCAGTAACTGAAGTTTGGAGTTTTATAGGTGCATGTCAGTATTTGCAGAAGTTTATTCAACACTTTTCACAAATTGCAGCACTCTTACATTCTTTTACAAAGGCCAATCAAAAGTTTGAATGGTCAAGAAATCTTGAAGAATCTTTCCAGTTGTTGAAACGAAAGGTTATAAAGGCCCCAGTACTAGCATTACAGAATCTGCATAAAGCATTTGAAATGGAAGCAGATGCATTGAACTATGCCATGGGAGCCGTATTATTTCAGGATGGGAAACCAGTTGCATACCATTCTGAGATGTTTAGTGGACCGGTATTGAACTATACGACTAATGACAATGAGCTGTATGCAATGCATCAAGCAGTGAAGCATTGGAGAGCTTACTTGTTGGGAAAAGAAGTCGTAATTCACTCAGATCATAAACCTCTTCAGTTTTTAACTACACAGTCTAAGTTATAGAAAGCTCGCCATATGAAATGGATGTCTTACCTACAATAATTCAATATTGTGATAAAGTACAAGAAGGGGGCAACTAATAAGTTAGCAGATATGTTATCTAGACCACCCATATTAGGAGTTCCGCATTGCTGGTGGCTATGAAAATCCAACCCATTATTCCTTCTAAATATGCCAAAGGGTATGACACAGATACTGATTTCAGCTCAGCCTATGGCAAGCTGCAACAAGGAAAAACTAGTGAGTTCTAATTGAAGGATGAACTAATGTACAAGGGAACACAATTGTGCATTCCAGAAGATGGCGACAAATTGCAGTGGATTCCTGATGCTCATACTTCCAAAGTAGCAGGACATTTTGGAGTTGAGAAGACTTTATTGAATCTTCGTCGTTATGTTTATTGGCCAAAGATGCATCTCGATGTTTCACAATACATTTGAGGTTGTGTTCTATGCAACACATCGAAGCCTTCCAATAGAAAGTTAGGACTGTATATTCCATTGCCAATACCTAGCCGACCTTGAGAGAGTATCTCGATGGATTTCTTAGGTGGATTGCCTAAAACGAAGTTTGGAAACAACTACTTGTTTGTGGTGGTAGATCGTTTCAGTAAGATGATGATTCTCATTCCATGCAAGAAGACCATTATTGGAGAAGAAGTTGCTAAGTTATTTTTCCAATATGTTTGGAAGCATTTTGGCTTACCTACGTCGATTATTTCTGATAGAGACAGCCGATTCTTAGGCCATTTCTGGAGGTACTTATGGGGAATGATGGATACCATATTGAAAAGAAGCATTGCATTTCATCCACAGACAGATGGGCAAACGAAGGTAGTAAACCAAACTATGATACACTTATTGAGGGGTTACAATTCCAAGCATCCGAAGACTTGGGATGAAAGTCTCCCTTACTTACATTTGCTTTTAACCGAGCAATTCATGGCTCCACACTTAAATCTCCATTTGAGGTTTGTTTGGGTTATTTACTCCAGAGTCCTTTTGATTTAACATTCACTATGAATGAGCAGCCATTAAGTGGGAAAAAAGAAGAACATATTCGAGCACAAAAATTTCTCGAACGAGTCAGAAAGATTAATACTGAAGTGGAGGCACAATTGAAACATTCTCAGCAACGATATAAAGCTCGTCATAATAAGCATCATGTGCCATGTAACTTCAAAGAAGGTGACCTAGTATGGTTACACCTTGAAAAAGAGCAGCTAATCGGTGAAGGTAAGAAACTGAAGTCTATTCATTATGGATTGTTTAAGATCCTCAAACAAATTGGTGATAGTGCCTTTCAACTTGAATTACCACCATACATGCATATGTACTCGGTCATCAATGCCGAGAATCTTAAACTTTTTGAGCCATCTCTACTTGATGATGATCTCGACGAAGACACATGCCTTCCATCAGTTGATGACTTAAAGATTGAATGAGAAGATCCTTTGCAGGAGGATTGTATCATGGAACAGAAGGTTCGTGATACTTGACATGGAAAGTATGAGTATTTTCGTATCGGCCGAAAAGGTCAACTTCCTAGCAAGTCGAAATGGTACATTTGAGACAAGGAAATAACAGAGTTTCCTCATCTCACAATTTAGCTTGACCAGGAGCTCAAGCATTTCAAATGAGGGAGCCATGATCTAGGAGGATTTACGAACAAAAATAAATATAATATAATGTAATATAATTTTATTATTAAATTATTTGAAACCATAAAAACTAATGGTTTATAACGAATTGTTATAAACCATAAAAAGTTAGTGATTTTAAATGAGTGAGATTTTAGGCCATTCATTCTTTATGGCTTAAAATAATGTACTATTTTAGTTTAGTTAATTTTAGCAACCAAACCTTGTACAAATTCGTAATGTTATTCATTGAAATGAATCAAGCAATTCTAAAAGTAGAACTCCAAAGCAGTTCCTTAGCTTCTTCCTTTTGTTTCTCTAATTGTCTTAAAATTCCTCTCGTTCCTTTATTCCTATAAATTAAGAATTCATAGTTCTATCAACTAGAAGTTTTGGATCAATAGCAAATTATGATTAAATCTATACGTAGAAATATTTTTTTTTTAGCATAATGAGTTGTTGATCATGTTATTTTCTTAGTGAAATCAATATTGTAAACAAGAGAAAAGAACCTTAAAACATAGTAAAAATAAAAATATACCCGATTCTTTTGCCTTTTTTCTTTTATTTTATATTTTCCTTTCTCTCAAAACAAAATGAGCCGATACATAAGCAACTATGTTACATTTCCCTTCAAGCATATGCAAAATAGAAGGAACACCCAAACGTCTCATAAATTGGTATTATCTATAAAAACCAAAAATATAATTTAGCCTTGTGAGCCACACTTGTAATATTGAGTGGATAGAGATTAGAGGCATGATCGTGACCGTGAGCCACACTTGGTCCTTGGGAAATGTGGGTCAGCAGTTAGCTGATGTTGAACCACTCCGGACGTCAAACTATTTCATCAAAACGGTGGGACCCAACAATCGACGTCTCTTTTGAAAAAAAGTAGGATAAAACAGTACGACATCTCAATTAGGGGAAAGATTTTGACTTCCGACCAATAATGTTATGATACATGTAATAATATTTTCGCATAACATAATATTATTGGCTAAGAGATAAGTTTCTGCCCAGAAAAAGCCCAAGTAAAGTATGCGGACTGCCCATTCACGAGAGTGAATCCATGCATTATAAAGTACAAATATATTTGACGAAGATACTAATAGAACTACAAATGATCTTATAATTGGATAATGATTCATAAAAGACATATTAACAACAAAGAAACTTAGTCATTTTACATATATAATACTAATTAAATGAGTTTAACGTGTCAAAATCTAGGTTAACGCTTGACACTAGTCCGACATATTTACCATGTGTTAGTAAGTCATGTCATATTATTCGTGCAAGTAATGATCAACTCAAACATGTTAATTTTGTGCCGAGTGTGTTTATGTATCGAGAAACATTATTAACACGCCAAAAAAAGTTAACAACCTCCCCTAATGGTTCAATTTCTACTTTATGTTTTAAAATAAAAAAAAAAATTAGCGTTATGATAATATTTGTGAAACACATTTTCTATTTCAATGATAAGCCTCTCAAAAATTGACCCCAAAAAAAACCAAAAACCAAAAACCAAAAAAAAAAAACTCTCAAAAAGAGGGTGGCCCAACATAATCCATTACCATATCCATTCTTTTGGATGAACTTGATTACCATATCATATCAACTGCCATGCTTTCGTTTCAAGTGGCATATTCTATGAGATATGCGCTTGTCTCTCTAGTTGCCAAATGAATGCAAAAATTCTAGTTTTCAAAATGCCATTCCCTCCTCTTGTTCGTATCAGTGTCCCCAGTATTTTGATCCTCCTAACTCTTCCTTTTAGCAGCAAACTTTAGTCCATCCACCAATGTTTTGATGAGATCCCAATCACAAAACCATCAAAGTTAAGTTTCTAGCAAGCCCCTCCCCTTTGTCTGACCCATGCCCTTGACATTAGCCCTGTAAAAACTCATGCCCACATCCTTAGCAGTATGAAAAACACGAATAGGATGGGGATGACAACAATTCTTGGAGATTTTGTTATGAGCCTGCAGCAATAGTCCCTCAACTCAGGCCTAGCTCTCACACTTCAAGCCTTTCATACCGAACCAATTTTTTATTTGCCTCAAGCCGTCAAGACTAATAAAGTGCATCTCTTCTGGAGTGTTTTAGGCCAGCCTCACAATAATTCAAAAATTTGAGTGTTTTAGGCCTAGTTCATGATTCAAAAGTTGGTATTGGTCACTTCGATGGACTAGGCAACACAATTGTATCAATAATTATTATATTATTTACTTTTATATTTTACCTTTACTTTTATCTTTTATATTTACTTTTATTATAAAAGGTCTGTGGAAGAGATGAGATGATTTGTTATTACAAAACGTAGGTGAGCCCAATATTGCTTTATTGGAGGAAAATGTTTATGCGTAGCGTCGGTCCTAAGTTTTCAGTGGTCGGGGCCATAAAATAAAATGAGCCCTTTTTTTTTTGTATACAAATTAAAATGAAGGTTTAAAAAAAATTATACAAAGGTATTCAATAAAAAAATTAATATCCAAAGGTCCAGAGGGGAAGAGAAACTTTCGTGTAACGAGAGATAACACTATTTTGCTACCTATTTCCGTTACATGTAAGGTTTTTTTGGCAAAGGAGAGCCAAAACCCAGCATTAGAACAGAGAAGCCAAATGGCAGAGAAACTAAATCAAAACAGGGACACTATCCCAAAAACATAAACTACTAATGAATATTGACAGATTTCGAAAAGGAACGGAGACCTCTAATCCCTTCATCACAATTAAAAACCTAAAAATTATATAAAACAATCAACCCATATCAAAAAATTAGGAAATATAAATAAACAGACTTGACAGTTTGGATTTTCAGAGTTTACAGAGATAAAATTCAGAAAGAAAAAAAAAAACAATGTGTGAGTTTTTGAGTGAGAGGTCGAGGAACAAAGAGAAGTGGGTTCGTGTAATTGGAATTAATACTTTAAGGTTAGAATATGAGAGGAGGGATGAGAGGAATTGAGAAATACTAAAAAGGACAAATATTAAATAATAATAATAACAATATAAATTTTGAAAAAGAGCAAGGGCTTAAATGTGCCTAAAAATTTTTGTTGATTAAAGTGAAATCTATAATTGTGCAGTCCGAAATAGAATAACTTTCAACTAATGGTGGCTTCAGGATTTGAAATTCAGTTGGGCAAAACACATTAAAAGGCTTATTAACGACTTGATAAATAAAATTATTGACAACCCAACCCATTAACAAAACAAAAAAGCCTATAAAAAATTGATAAATAATACATTGACAACCAACCCTTTAACACAAGAACTAAATAACCCAACCCATTAACACAACAAACTCATAACCCGACCCATTAATAGGCATCAGACTTAATGATAGAGACAAAAGAGTAACAAGGAGAAGAGAATATATTGCTGACTAGCTGGCAGCTAAAGATAGGAACATTTTTTTTTTGGCTAACATATGTACCTTTTTTTAAATAAAAATTCTTGGTCAGGCGGCCACTTGGCCAAAAAGGTCTAGATCCGCCCCTTACCCTATCTTAATATTCTCTTGTCAGATTGTTTGCCATAATAATTGCTTGGTAACATAAAACATTGTATGGTGAATACAGATGGTAAATGGTAAGAGATTGAAGTGTTTAAGTGCTAAATAACATGGTTAAGTGCTTGGACTGTGTCAAGCCTAAACAGGTCATTCCTCCCAACCAATCTTGCTGGGTTCCCAACTGCAGTAGTTCTTGGAAGTACATCTTTTAACACAACAGCACCAGCCCCAATCTTAGCACCTTCACCAATCCTTACATTCCCTAACACATTGGTCCCTGCCCCTATTAGTACCCCATCTCCAATCTTTGGGTGCCTATCCCCACACTCCTTGCCTGTTCCTCCCAAAGTCACATTATGCAGAATTGACACATTGTTTCCCATCACCACCGTCTCTCCTATCACTACCCCGGTGCCATGATCGAGCAATATGCCACATCCGATCTTGGCCCCGGGATGGATATCCACTGCAAGCACCTCAGACACCCTATTCTGAATCAATAGTGCCAAGGCCTCTCTGCCTCGCAACCATAGATTATGTGCCACCCTATGAGCTTCACATGCAAGGAAACCTTTGTAGTTCAAGAAACAGTGCACATAACTTGTGCATGCTGGGTCTCTCTCTTTCACTCCCTTCAAATCTTCTTTTATGGCTTCCAAAATTTCCTGATCTTCATAAAGAACACCAGAAAATATATCGTAAAGGGTATGCACAGGCAGGGTAGAGTTGCTCAGTTTATTTGCAAGATGATTCGCCAGAGCGCTTTCTAAAGAATTATGAGCCAAAATTGAAGCAAAATAATAGCTAGACAAGATAGGCTCCCGTTCAACATCCATATAAGACTCCTCTCTCATTTTCATCCATATGTAATCTTTCTTCGCTTCTTCTCCTTTGGTATCTTCAATGAAAGTTCTCCGAGGCTGAGGGAGTTGTTCGGGGTTCGGGTTAGTAGCTGTTTGTGAAACAAAATCTGTCAAACATGGTCTGTAAAACTTCAATAACTTGGAAACGGGATTGTCGAATCGGGGTTGATCTGAGACTGAGAGATGATGGCTTGGAGTGGGTTGGGATGTTCTCGAGTTGTCCACACAGGTGGCCAATGTTTTGTATGTTTTGTTGGGATACTTTGTGTTGACAGTTGCAAATGAAGATGAACCAACCAAAGTAGACATTGGTTGGGGTATGTTGTATGTCTACTTTGGTTGGGGTATGTTGTAAAATGAGATGTCCAGTGAAAATATATAAGGAGTGGAAGTGGGAGTTGAAAATATTTGACAGGGAAATGGTTTCCTTGGAATTGGCTGTGAAATGCACTCTGAGAGTCCACATACAAATGAATCTCATATCTCAAGTTGTGAAAATGCCATGAGTCTTCTTCTTCACTCCAAATGGCATATTAGTATATTACCTCTCACCACTGACGAACAAGGGAGCAGCGTTCCAATCACATTAAGAAAAGTAGGATAAGAATTTGGCAGATAAGATCGCATTAGGAGGATCAAACTTGTAAAAAACTTGCCTGAATCAACGGCACAATTTGATTGGAATGGATACCAAACTTTGTTCTCCCTTCATGTGCTTTCGGAGGGTTGAGATTCTCGAATTAAAAAGCTTTATTATCCACAAACCAAAATTTTTTTACTTTTGCTCTTTTCCTTTTAGTTTTCTTCTCCAATTGACACATTACCAACAGAATTTCTCAACAGACCTAAGCAAATATACAATACGAAAAAAATGACTGAATCAATCTGGTAATGACATTTCATGTTTAAGAAGTTTATAAAGTTCTAGCATGATTACATCAAAGAGAAAAGTAAAGAAACTACAAGCATATAACAAGCTGCCACTGGAGGAACACCATATCTCTATTCTCCAACTCCAATCCAAGGCGGGCTCAAAACTTACAGCATATGCAAAACAGAAGAATTTCAGGAAAGGGTCAAATGTATTCACGGAACTTAATCTTACTGTCATTAACCCTCCACAAAATGAACGTGAACCACTGTATTCTCTTTCAAATATTTGTTCTTCGAAGAAATCCAGCACCTAACATGGCAAAGTACAATTAGCAGCCAAAAAAAAAAATACAATCAACCGCATGAAGATAAGAATGGCACATATTTGACCCCCATATGATAAAAACAAACAATTGGTTAAGTTAGCCACAAGGATAGCAGGATGAGAAGCATTAAGGATACGAATCACAATGAATGTTGTCTTGAAGATTGTAAAAACAACAAACTTGAAATGAAAATAGTCAACAAGGATAAATGATGCAGAAATGAATAGCAAATGAAGCAGGAACTATTAATTGTAGCAATGCAAGAATTAATTTGAAAGGATCATTGAGCTTGGACCATAGTGCATTAATGGAGCAACACCATGAAGAGTGATTCTGACAGAATGTCATGTAAAACAGAGCTACAGCATTAAAGATACTTGTTCAAGCTTGACCTAAAACAGGTTATGCGAAAACAATTAAAACCCTCTACCAATGGTTGAAAAAAGTCAACGAGTATTGAGTAGACCAATTCCAGTATAATGCATGAGCAGAAAACAATACAGAATTGATAAAGGTGCAGATTCTTTTGGGATGGACATCAATTTAATTTTCTTATATGAACCTACATTCCAAAATCAAGCACTTCATTTCTGTGAAAATTGTTTATTCAAACATGAAATGATAATAGTAATAAAAGAAAGCAAAACTTCAGAAGCTGAGTAAAATTTACCTAAGTTGCTGCCCCGGTTTTTCACAGCTTGACCTCCACATCAACTCCAGCAGGAAGGTCCAGTTGCATCAAGGAATCTATTGTTTGTGCAGTTGGGTAAAGAATATCAATGAGGCGCTGGTGGGTACGAATCTCAAAATGGAACCTCGCATCCTTGTGGACATGGGGTGATTTGAGAACACAGTAGATTCGCTTCTTGGTTGGTAAGGGTACCGGGCCCATTGTTTTTGCGTTAGTGTTCCTCGCAGCATCCATTATCTGCTTGCAAGAATCCTCTATCAGAGGCACAAAGTAAGACCTAAGCTTAATCCTGATTTTCTGTTTGGGTGAGGCCTGAAAACAGAAACACCTTTTGATAATCAGAATACATGTGACGCTGTTAGAAAAATAGGGGGAACAATTAACTTATAAAAAGCATGCTCAAATAAGACCTTGCTTCTTTAATTTTGACAATCTACAGTACGATTAGACAAACCAAGAATTACTCTCAACAGTCATCTAGCTGGTCCTCAACCACTTAGTTACTTTCTGCCATTCCAAACTGTCCCAGATACATGAGTAATAAATCATTATAGCCAAATACCCCCACGCTTACATGGAATCCATGTTCATCAAATCAGTAAGGAATCGACTATGAAGATCTGCTTGCCACAAGCCAAAACACTTACCATGCTGGATGAAAATGTCCCTCAACAATCTTTCTGTATTTTAGTAAGATTGAACAGTAGAACCTACATACCCAATACACTACCCAAGTACTAATTACTTACAGAGGTCCATTCCCAGGTCAGGAGTATGACCAAAAGTTATAAGAAATAGGGCACTCTACTCTATGCAATGGCAAAGTTGACAAAGAACTTCGGAGAAGATCAAAGCACCAACTACTCAAAACTTCAATCCGGGACTAAGGCACAACTTAGGTCATACCAAACAACAAGAAAGCCATAGATGACTCGAACAAAATATCAATGTAAAAGCAAACGATTGGGTGTTTCCCATCCATGTTAGACATATATTACCAGCTAACGATAAATCTTTACCTCCTCACCAAGTTCTCAGCAGTAAGAACTGTATTTACTTGGAACATTTGCTCTCCATCATTCTATTATGGAAGCACACTTGGGTCAATATCCCCCAAATTACTTACTAAAAGATTAAACACTAAGCTTCTTACTTGGCAACAATATACAAATTCGGATAGACTACTGACATATCTCCGTTCTGCATCACATATCCAATAGGAGCAGATTTGAACATGGTTTCATATATTACACCAAAACTCCACGATGGAAAGAAATATATTCCTGCTCTATACAAATCCTTAACAGATGGTACTTCAATTACATTTCCAAAATTAATCTACAGATAAATTTAGAATGTGGACTAAGGAAGAAGATACAACAGTTCAAATTATAAAAATATAAAAACTTCACAATTTAGATTTTCCTTTTCCCTTTGATCAAATACTCGCGAGTAATATGTTACCTTATCTGCATCTCCACCAACATTGAGTGATGAAGTACTAGGAGTCTCAGAACTTCCAACCTAAAACATAAATAATAAACACTTAAGAAAGGTAAAGAAACGAGCATAAATATAATGGTATGGTACTTGAGCTTCATTTGATAGCTTAGAAGATGCGCCATACAATATAAAGAAGAGTATGAAAATCAAAACCCACTACTTTTTACATCCTAAAATGAGAAAGAAAAAGAATTGAAAATAATTCTTCTCTTTCCACATTTTCTCAGCAGACAAACATAGCATTACCAAATTGCAGAATTAAAGAGAAGGAAAATAATAAAAAAATGGGAAAGGAAAATAAACCTCAAGGGTTTCTGGAGGTGGGACTAGGCTCTCTTGGGACTCTAAGACTTCAGGAGCAGCATAAACCCTAGTTGATGACTGTGAGGGTCTTAAAGCTCTAAGCTTTAAGGCATTGTTAGCAGAGGGAAGAGCGAAGGAAGAGACATTGAGTTTAGACGAAGGAAATGGAGAAGAATTGGTGAGTGGAAGCGAAGGGATTAGGATTGCAGACATTGAAGAAACTGCCATTGAAGTGAAGCTCTCTCTCCTTCTCCCTCCGTGTTTAGAAGAAGGCCTTGTTTTGCTCACTCTGTGCCTGTAGAATTATCCAAACTATTTTTTATTTTCTTTTTATTTGACAAAAATAAAATGCCAACCCAATTGTAGGTTGGAAGCCCAGCCCTAATTGTGATATAAGTGGGCTTGTACCCACGGGCCGAAGTTGTAGCCGGAGGCCGAATAGGATAAAGTCCGGCTTGGCAAGATGATTAGGCCCGCTCAATCTGGCCTGTTCTAAAGTTGCTTAGGTCTTGGACTTAGGATTTGAAAGCCCCGGTCCAGCCCGACTAGGCCCGCTCATTGTCTTATCTTGCCTTATTTCCATCCCAAATATTTAAGTAAATGTCTTGTCTTTTTACTTTAATTTATTTTTATATTACTCCATTTACTTATGTTTACAACATAAATAAGGAAATCCCCCCATTTGGATTCAATTAAAAACAATAGAAAATCAAATTCCCAACAAATCAAAATATGAATCAATGTATAAGATAAAGTTTTAATATAAGATAAAGTTTATACCAATATTGATACCTCAATAAATCAATGTATACGTAATACTAAAAGAGTGCTGCTAAACAAACCATAAAATTAACGGAGTACACCCTACTATAAAAGTATATATTGAATTACTTATTTTACTCTAATATAAAATGACCAAAAAGGATATATGGAATTGTGAAACAAATATAATTTTAATAAGTACACCCTACTAAACATATTCAACCTTAATCAAGAGATTGCTTGTCCTATTGTGTTTTTAACGAAAGAGGTGGTGATTGCAAGAACTTGGAATTGCAAAAAAAGTGTCAACAGTTTTAGTAGAAGCATAAATCCATATGAAAAGTCAAAGATTTATAAACACTATTAAAAAAATCAAGCTGAAAATCAACTATAAAAATAATGCTACAAGTATTAGGGTGTACCAGGGATATTTTTGGTAGTTTTATAGGATGTACTTAGTTAATTTTACATTTTAATTAAAATATTAGGGTGTACTTAGATCATAAGGTATCTCAGTTAATTTTAAGGTTCGTTTAGTAATATTCTACTAAAATCTCATAAAATACAATTTATGGTAGGGGTGGTTGCGGTTCGGTAACCGCAAATTTTTACTCAAACCGCAAACCGACCGACTATTTGCGGTTTGGTAATTTTTGAAACCGCAAACCGACCGCGTTTTGCGGTGCGGTAAACCGCAAAAATTTGTCTTTGTTTTGTTATGATTTTCCTCCAACCATCATAGGCGGCTGCTTCTTGGCTTGATTTTTTCAAGCTTTATCTTTATCTTTTTTCATTTTATTTTTTTAAATTCTCAGTTTGCAAACTTAGTTGGGATGCCTATGCCAGTTCTTCGATCCTGCGTGATTGTTAGTGGAGGCGCATCGGATTGTCTTAATTTTGATGTTAGACTGCTACGTTATTGTAATGGCCATTTGCGGCTAGTGGCTTTTTTAGCTGAATTATGAATGCAATCCTAGAATTTCTCAACCAAAAAAAAAAAAAATCTAATTGTAGAGCACTACTAGAAAACCTCATTATAGGCTACTGATACACATGTGGCTTATATTCTTGTTCATTATAGACAACTAGTGGCCAAAGGGTGTTGGCCAAGAATTGGACATAAAAATCACGTGATTGTGTAGGTGTTGTCATTAACTTTCTACCACAGTAAAAGGTGTTCGTGGCCTATAAGTAGGTTAGTTTGGAGATCTCATGGCTATATTGCTTGAAAATGGATTTGAAATTTCAAATTGTATTACAGGACGGTGGTATACATAGCTATATTTATCAATTTAGTGGTGAAAGTCATTGAAGTTGTACACATATAATTATGGTCATCAGCCCATGTGCATCCTTGACCAAATTACCAACAAAGTCATCAGCTCTAACAAGTAACAAACAACAGCACTCCAAATTGACTCTAAATTAGCAAATTTACTCGTGAGAGAGAGAGAGAGAGAGAGAGAGAGAGAGAGAGAGAGAGAGCTACTCAATCACAATGATGACTTTGGAGTCCATTGCCATTTATCTTACATTGCTACAAGGCCTGCAGTCTCACCAGGGAACTGAACTGAGGCAAGTAAAAATGATTCAGCATGGGACTGAGAGCAAAACATGGAAGAACCATCTACTCCTACTTTTTACTTGCTACAGGGACAAAGTCGCAGTAAATGCTAGGTGAAGTACTCCCAATTTCCATTTATGGCGTAAGCAATCCTTACTTCTCCACTATGGTCACCAAAAGTCTTCCCTAATTTACTTCTATTCACCTACAGTCGTGCATGAGATTTGAATTCATGTGCAGAACTACTTGAAGGGTGGAACGGACTCTAGTCAGTCCAAGTTGTTCATTAAAACGTTTCCTTTCTGTACTTACCTGTGTTAATCCCATCTCAGCGCAAACCTTCCTCCAGCCCAACAGGCCAACCCAAATTTCCAGCCTAGTCCCCTTTCAGAGAAACTGTAATGAGGGTTGCCTAGCTATTTGTTAGACGTTCTAGTTGAGGTCCTTATTATAAAAGCTCATATTTTTGGTTCCACTATTGGACAAAGTGAAAATTAAGTGTCATTAAATCAAATGATTAGTAGATAATTATTCTAGTGTATTCAATATAGTCATGACATACTGATGTGGTGTATCAAACCCACTCAAATTATATCACACAAAGTGAATCTCCCTTCTAAATAATAATATTTTTATAAAAAGAGTACATGTGTAATAATTTGTAGATGCATCTTCATGGAACATGGTGTATCGTATCAACACCCTAATTCATCCATAAAATAATCACAATTGATATGCAACTTTCGTTCATATTTATCTTACTAGGCTAGCAAGAAACAAAAGAAGGTTAGTGTGTAACCAAATATGAACATTAAGGAAAACTGCATCATCAATTGGAATTTAAAATGTCTAGATTTAGCAAGGGCCTTATAGTTCAAGTGGTTAAGAGCATTTACTCTTACATCTGAGGTCTTAGGTTCGATTCTCATGTCCCTCAATATCTCTTGTATAACAAAGTTTTTTTTTTAGGACCTTTCCTATTGAGAAGGGTGATATTTTACTAAACTCACACACACTACACGGATGCTAAGACTCAAACCCAGGACCTTGCCTGAAGGAGTAAATACTTCATACCACTATACTAGTGGGTCCTTTGCAGAATTTTAAAAGTTAGAATAATGACGATCCTCAAATTATTCTCATTTGGATGTCTCTATCATTACTTTTTTTTTTCTTTTAGTACAAGCGATTAAGGGAGGGGAATTTACTACTATAGCTAGGTAAAACTTGAAACCTAGAACCTAGCCTTGAAAGGGCTTCGCTTTCAGATTTCGGCATTGATTATGAAATATGAAGTAATTAACAAGACTGTAACTCCTTTTCAATAGAGACCCATTTTTCTTTTTTTGGTAAAGAAAGAGACCCATCTTTTTCAATAAAATAAGAAAGCAAAAAAAGAAATTATCTAGTTTTCCCTCAAGTGGAGACTCAATAATTTGACGTGGGTGCATAACGGGTGTGAACTGCCCTGTGCGTGTGACCATTTTCTGTAAATCCTTAACCATTTGCTCAAATGTTCATGCAAAGAGGCTGCAGCTACCTCTATGTATTTATAACCAAAATCCCATTTGAAAACTCCAAATGGGTTTTTTCTTCTTCATTTTGTCAGTTACAAATTTTCAGTATCAGCTGAGAAAAACCATAACCGCTCTTTGGCTTTTCCACATCGTTTTAACTTCTAAGCTAATTATAAACCTACATTCCATGCTTCTCTCCTACTTGATCAATGAAAAATATTAACTCCCCCATTTAAGCATATAAGTTTTTTTTTGTCCTGCTTTTAGCACAAGTTTGATGACTGACCCAAATCTCATTAAATTCCTTCAAGCTTAATTTCTCATATGTCCCATATCTCTTTCTCTCTCTCTCTCTCTCTCTCTCTCTCTCTCTCTCTCTCTATATATATATATATATATGTGCAATGTGTGATCCTTAAATTCCATACTTGTACCTCATCTTTCTTTTCTATGTACTATGATTCTTCTTGTGCTACTCTCAACGTTTGAGAAGTCTCACAAGGAACACAAGAGGCAACACCCCACGCTCCCTCATTTATTATCTTCACCTCTTTCACTCCTCTTAACCTCCAAAACACTGAGAGTGCACAACAACATCTTAGGACTTTCTGGTTTTTCATGTACTTCTTAGTTTGAAAGGACTTTGAGACACATAGTTAGTGACACCCAGAAAGAGAGAGTCATGGAATTGGGTGTTTTTAGTGTTTTTGTTGGTGCTTCAGTACTTGTTTTTTTGGGTGGTGTTGAAGTGGGCTTCTCGCAAAGTGGAGCATATGCAAAGAATTATATTAGCTGGGCTGATTTGAAGGTGGATGAGCAGAAGGAGGGGCTGAACTCCAGAAATGAATTCGTTAACGGAAGCCGGGTCATTGTGGTGGACAAGAATGGAGGAGGAGATTCTCTTACAGTTCAAGGAGCAGTTGATATGGTTCCAGAACAGAATACAGACAGAGTCAAAATTTACATTCTTCCTGGAATTTACAGGTCTGTCTGAGTTACTATAATATATCAAGCTTTCATTCAGGCAATGAAAATTCTGAGTCAAAATTGTTTCTTGAATTATTATCAGTCAAACTCCTAACAATGCTAGATTGTTTATGTGCCTCACGTCAACAGAACCTCAAAAGAATTTTAAGGTCTTGAAGGTTTTGACAGTTTCTAGTGTTCTTGAGGGTTGAGTTTAAACCCAACTGAGCTACGTGGGGTAGTGGAAGTTACATGTGCTTTAAGTGGGGGCCTCTCCCTTAAAATGGGTTGCCCCAAAAAGAAGAAAAAAGAAGAAAAAACTGCCTGTATAATGTTAATGTGCTTTATCTGAGAACAAAAAATAATTTTTACTTCATTTTTTCTCTGTTGTAAATTGATGCAGAGAGAAGGTACTTGTACCGATTTCCAAGCCATACATATCATTCATTGGGAACCAGAATCAAACTTCTGATACTGTAATTACTTGGAACAACAAAGCATCTGATAGGGACGATACCGGTTCTGAACTTGGAACATATAGAACTGCTTCTGTAGCTATAGAGGCTGATTACTTCTGTGCAACTGGGATCACTTTCGAGGTAACGGCTAACAACGAACTCGGATGCAATATAAGGAGAAAAGATTAAAATTGAAATTATGTAAATTACAGCATTCACTAACAGTAAGTAATTGGTATGCAATTTTAGAACTCAGTGGTTGCAGTACCTGGAGGATATGGAATGCAAGCAGTGGCTCTTAGAATTGCAGGTGATAAAGCCATGTTCTTCAAAGTAAAGGTGTTGGGGACACAAGATACACTCTTGGATGAGACTGGATCACACTACTTCTACCATAGTCACATTCAAGGAAGTGTAGACTTCATATTTGGTAGATCAAGATCACTCTACCAGGTACAATGGCTAGCATTTTAATAGCTGCCTCTTCATGTTTCTTCATTATTCTGATACTTGAATTTGGGCCTTGCTACCAGGACTGTGTTCTTCAATCAACGGCAACGAGCTCGGGAGCAATAGCAGCTCATCACAGGGACTCACCATATGAAGATACAGGGTTCTCTTTTATGAACTGCAAAATCATTGGAACTGGCAGTATCTTATTGGGAAGAGCTTGGGGAGCTTATTCAAGAGCAGTGTATTCCTACTGTCATTTCGACGACATAATAACTCCCTCGGGGTGGAGTGACTGGAACCACCCAGAGAGACAGAAGTATATATAACCTCTCTTGCAGAAAACTTAACATCTTAGATTATCTCTTTTTGTTTCTCAAAATATGGAAACTTTTAAACTTCTAACAGAGGAGAGAACTTTGCATTTACAGGACTGTGGAATTTGGAGAATACCACTGCAGGGGCAGAGGAGCAGCAGAGAGAAGAGGGAGGGTGCCATGGTTGAAGTCTTTCAGCTTTGAGGAGATAAGGCCTTTTCTGGATACCAAATTCATATATGGAGAGCAATGGCTTAAACTATAGTTCTGTTCATTATTGTATTATTATTTCCTATCCTCATTTTTTCCTCCACCACTATGGAAATGCAAATAGGCCAAGTATATATATATAGGGGACTAAGATCATGGGACATGTATAAGTGTGTATGTATATTTTTCTTTTTGTTTTCCAGTCTATACAATTTTTTCTTTTTTACTCCAACCTCTGTACTGATACTACTGAAGTGTAAATGGTCAGGGTGACCCAAGTTTGTTCAAATCAGTGCCTGTTAGCATCATCATGAGTACAAAATGGATAATTATTTGAAAACACAATTTTTGTCACTGTGTTTAGGCCCGAAAACACATTTCGTCACCGAAATTTAAATTTTACCAAATTAGTCACTATATTTCTGTCTGTTAGCAATTTAAGTCAAAATTTTAACTTCTGTTACTTGAAATTAGAAAATAAGATTAAAATACAAAAGAAGCTTTGGAAAAAAAATTGAAAACCCAGTCCGTGCCCTCTATACCAGCCGTCGACCCTGCCACTCCAACCCACCAAGCCACCACCTCTCTCTCTCTCTCTCCAACCAACAGCCACCGCCCCTGTTATTATTTTATTAAAACCACATAATCAAGAGCGAATTTCAAGTGGGCATGCTTAAAACTGAGATGGGTACCGATCAAAATTGAAAGGGAAACAGAATTGCTGAACAAAATTTATAATTTTCGAGCAGCTGATGATGGGTGGGGAGGGGGGTGTGTCCTCTGTGTGTTGCGCTCGCTGGAGGACAAGGCGCCTTCGGCCATGTCTATGTCAATGGCTGCCGCTCTCTGTAGAAAATTCCACTGTGGAGGTTGGTGATGATGATGGGTGCTGTTGGGGTTTGGAGAAGTGGCCTCCTAGGTAATAATTGCCTGATTGTCAGGTTGTTTTAGGAAATGAAGAACTGAGGGAGATTGTAAAGGACAGTGTGTGCACGCAAGGTGTTTGTATTTTTGCTTCAGATAAAGCTTTGCTCTCTCTGATTTGAATTTTGAAGAAGCAAAGAGAAGAGAAACACAGAGAGAAAGAGAGAGGGAGGGAACGAGGTCTCTAATGACGTGGGAAAGGGGCTTAGCCGCCGACGGGCAAAGAGAGGTGTGGCTGTGGTGGTAGGCGCAGGGAGTAGGGATGGCGGGGCTGGGTACTATTGGGTAGGTGGGGAAGGGGGCTGTCGGCGAAACAGGGGAACATGGGGCAGATTTTTTTATTTTTTTAATTAATGTAACTGATGGAAATGAAGTATGTGACCTGATTTGCTAAGTGCTGCAAATGCGTTGACCAAATTCGAAAAATCAAAATTATGGTGATCAAAATCATTTTCGATCCTAACCGCAGTGATCAAAATATTGTTAACCCTTTTTTCTAATTTGAAAAAACGAGTTCTAAACTACATGGAGCCAAGAAAAATTAGCTGACATACAAGAGACTGCTGAATGTTTGATACGAGTTACAAGCATGAGGAACACGAGCAAGGTCACTAAACTGGAAGAACCGTGCTAATCTAAGGAATCAGAATTACAATCATTGAAAACCCCAGTAAAAACAGTAACAATTATCATAAAACTCTAATCTCATAACTGTACACCCACGAAGGCCACCAACTCCAAACAAAGCAGTGAGCTTCTCCAACACATCTGTGTAACTATTTACAGACATCCTAACTGACACCCTTCCAACATAAGGGAACAACACTTGCATCCTTAATTGCCATAATTTAAGGCTATCCGACTCGAGTTAGACATCTTATGATGTCACTTCCATGATTTCTACTGCTTTGGGGCTTTGCCCTGGAGTTTCAAACACCTCCATGCCTTCTCGGCCTTCATCATCACCATTGTTTTCACCTTTGTCATCCTCACAATTGTTGTCATCTTTGTTATCATCATCATCATCATTACCTTGGACATCCTGTGCATCACCACAACTGTCATTGACATCAACACCTTCAGTACCAATGTCTTTTAATGATGGGGACTTCTTATCATTGACCAAGTCCATATTTTCAGGAGCATCATAACTGGAAGATGCATCCAAGTTCAGTTTTTCCTCTTCAACATGTTTAGTACTGGAAGGAACTTTGATATACGACAAAGCTAAACCATCGGTGTTGACATCTTTGGCAACAGTGGACGATGTAAAGGGACGAGTGCATGAGCTAATTTTTGAAGATATGGCTGAAAGTACATCAGGCTTTGCCTCAACATCAACCCACTGGTCCCCCAACCAATCTCTTGATATTCTCAGATCCTTTTTGTGCATGTTCAAGAGTAAGCTTTCACCTGATATCACCACAGTAATTACATTATAACAAAGGAACGAAGGAAATTTTAGGGAAGAAACAGGGGAGAAAACTAGATACAATTTCTACTATGCATACCAGGAAAGAAAACTTGAAAGTTATCACCACAGCTGCTAACTCCAGTGATAATCCCTTCCCACCAGCCATCACTCCACCATGCATCAATTGCAGCCCCAACCTCGAGAGCAAGGTCCATTTGTTCCTTAGGAGGGGCTGGCCGGATCATTGGGCGGCCTAGATGCCTTATACCAAGCTTATCAGGCATAGCCAGTCTAAAAGCTGGGATCCATTCCTACAAGTTAGAGAGAGAGGGTCACGCCACCAGAATACAGTTCAAAGCCCAAAGGAAATCAAGGAAACACAGAACAATCACTCAAGAGGACACAATAGTTTATGTGGTCCGATCTAACCAAATGCTTACAGATAATGATGAAGAAAATCACAATACAAAGGCTGTTCCATCTCTCTCATAAGTCATAACGAAAAGCCTTTTACACCTAAACATAGGACCATCTTCTAAACGATAACCCTAAACTATAAACACGAGCTTAGATAAAAGTGACTGGGGCAAACAGGTAAATCCTATCAATCTGGAGGATGACAGTGCAACGAATAGTGTTCAAGACACCATCATAAAAGAGTGAAGGTTGACATGCTTTTTGGGGTAAGAGTTCACACTTTTTTTATAAATAAACAAATAAATAAATACAGATGCTGAGGAGTTAATGTAAAATCTCAACATGCTAGATTACATCTCCTAATGAGGGAAAGTACCGAAGAAAGAAGAGAAAAACTGTATTTTGAATTGGAATTACAATGAAGGGATGATTAAAAGAGAATCTTGAATGGAAATTTTGTGTACTTAACGTAAACATGACGTCAGAATTTTTACACCACAACTTAGAGATCAAAACAAATATTAAATAAAGAACATATACAAGTGGCTAAGCATACCTCAAGATTGCCACATCCTTCCTCATCTTGCAAATCATCATATTGGACTTTCACCTGTTTTCGTGATATCTGCAAGACTGTACACCTAAACCAGCAGCCTCGTATGCCACTATCTTGGCATAGCAATTCTATCTTTTCAGCAACCTTAAAGAGTGGGGTATACCAAGGCTGATAATCAACAAGCTTCATGGAAAACAGTCTCCTGTCTAGCGAACCATAATTTGATTTCTGAAGAGGTCTATATGCCATCATCTGGCTATCTCTTGTAGAACTTCTTGCTCTTGAATGATTAGCTGCAAACCTCGGGCATGGCCTTCCACTTCTAGTCCTCTTAGATCCTAATTTTACATACTCACTTGGACCCAATTCATCTTCTTCCCCAATCAGGCTATCACTTATAAACTCAGATTTTGCTGAAAAGTTGGGACCCAAACAAGAGAGAATTGGCTGATCGAAATAGCCATTCATTTTACTCAAATCAAATGGCTTCACCTTGTTACTTTTAAACTGCCTACAACAAAGATGTACTCTGGCCAATAAAGCCCTAGGAAACACAGCTAAGCATTTTTCATAATGTTCACGGGTTAAGACTGTTGCAGGACCATCAACACATTCTGCACTAATGACCTGCACATATGGTGTGATGAAAACTTCCTTTGGGTGAGGATTTCTTAGAGGAGTTACCCCCTTGACTTCCTGGCTATGATGAAACCACCTCACTTTAACCTTTCTTTGACCTCTCTTGTCTTCGTACATATCTTCAATATAAGCAACATAGTGATTTTCTCCCTTTGCCATGACAAAGACAAAGGACTTAATCTGGATGCAAAGGGAAAGGAAACGCAATCAGAGGAAAAGAATTACGGTTGACAGTAAAAATTGGAGTAGCATGTCAATTCCATCATTCACAGAATACAAATGGTCATTAGCGTTTGACCAAGAAGTACACATCGAGGAAATCTTCAACAAAATGCCCTGATGCATAGTCCTTGAACTAAGTACCCAGAAGTTTATGCATCAATATATCAACTATAAGGCATACGAGACATGTAATACTACAAGGCATAGTGTTACTAGTACATAATTGTGACTCATGCTCATGTGTTTTCATTCAAAGCAACAATAGTGCAATGTACCAACATAAAGACAATATTTTCGTTATCTTCTATAGAATCTTTGAACTTGAGACAAATGCTTCATTTATTCAATGTAATGTCTTTGAAGTACCCAAGCAGAGGATATACTTTATCTTAGCTCATACTAATGCCAGAGTAATCATTTTTCTGATAAGAAATGTCAGAGCAATTATTTCTGGAGTACTTAATTTTCCCTGCACCATTTCTTGCATAATATCACTCTAAAAATTAATGTGGGATTAATGTTTGAGAGTTTAAGCAAGGAGAGCTATGCATTCCACAGTTCTACCTCATGCACTTCAAGCCCAATCACCTCACAAATGCATTCCTACTTTGACTGGTAAATCCTTACCGCTATTGTAATCCCATCCCTACAGAATGCAGGAAAATGCTTGAGCTGTTTACCACATGTCCATGCAACACCTGACCAAACAATGGCTGGACTCTGTCCCTTGAAGTTCTTTGAAAGACGGCCCTGATACACAGGTTTTCGAGTCAGTATTTCAGGCAAAAATTGAAAGCATAATTAAGAACAAAATCAATAAAGAGTCGTTGGTTACATGGGTCTGGGGGGCACTAACTCCATTCATTGGATATTCAGGAGTCCCCGAAGCTTGTGACGAATCATGTTGGGGTGATTCTGTCATTAAAAAAAAGTATTAAAGTCATAAGATTCCAGTTATACAGACCACCCCCCCTCATTTATTGCAATTTTAGTAAAAGGGAAGAAACTATTAGGTATGACATTGACTCTCTTAATAACTAACTTTATACGCTATTAGGTATGACATTGAATCTCTTAATAACTAACTTTATACAGATATTTATACGTGGTAGAACTTATATAATATTTGTCCACCAGTCACTTAAACTAATAATTCAATCTGGGATGTAGGGGAAAGTCAAAATCTTTGCCTTACAATATCTTTCAAGGTTCTTACATCCCCAGAGTCATTAAAGCATTCTCTTAAAAATGGCACACATAAACCTAAATTTTATCGACAATATAAGGAACTAGAAATTACGAAGCGGCAACTCATACCGGATAGATCTGCATGTATATGCTGCTTTGACAGCATAGATGTAAGCCAATCCACAACCTCTCTTCTTGACCTCCATTTAAAGTTAGCATTAGTGGAGCTTTCCTTTCCGTGCACATACAAAAATTCCTCAGAAACAACATAGAACATGTGCCTAACACTCCTCTCAGTACCCACAACTGCAAGAATGGATTCTCCAGCAGAATCCTTCAAGAAATAGTGAACCACACGGTTGCCCCTCTCCTGTGAAACAAAGTGCTCTTTCCACTCCACAAAACAGTGACCATTTCCAGACATTTTGACAGAACGCACAAAGAGGGGTTGACAAAACACCCGAAACCCACTTGAAGTTCTAATCACATAGCTGAAGATGCGCAAAATGAAAGATAGCAAAAGGGTTCAAATCTCCATGACTTGGCTGCCTAAAAAGTAACAATGGAGTAATTTTCAGGTCAAAAGCTACAATCTTGCAATTATTTATTACCTTAACCCTCGGAATAAATATAATATATCTTGCTCAAGCTGGAACAACTCAAGCAAACGAGAAATGGGTATATTATAAAACTGACCTGAAAATAGGAGAGCTTAGGGCATGGAAACCTAAGCAGATCAAAAGTCTTGACTTTACAGCTGAAAAGGCCCCCAAATACGTAGCAAAAGGTTCAAATAACAATCAAATTTGTTCAATAATCTTCAGGATCAGCAACCATACATAATCAGGAGGACTATACCGTTCAACCAATGCACAATTTGATCACTAGTAACTCTACCATGAAATTTTCCGCTGAGACTTGGAAGAACTACACCAAACAAGAACTGCGGATGTCAAAAACCTTCATGGAAGCCACAAAAACCTGCATTTTGATGGCCTAAAGGCAGATCAGAACACCCTATACTCAATAGAACTCGGTATCAGCGTGAAAGCCCAAAGAGCATCAAAGACATTGCCTTGACTGCTTTTTCCAAGAGAATTGGAACAAATTTGAAATGGGCATCTATAATTAAGACCACAAAAGCAAAAGCTCACGAAAAAGGAACTGGAAAGACGCAAGCCTAGTTGGTAGAACAGACTAGGTGATGCAGGTGTTGGAGGGTTTTAAGAGAAGGGAGAGAAGAGAAAGCTTTGTGCTTGTCTTGGTGGGTACAAGGTAGAGTAGAGAAAGAGAGGGACAAGAGGAGGAGAAGATGAAGGAAGAGAAGGAGAGAAAAGAAGATTTCTTGAAAAGGCCATGGACATGACAAGTGGGGAGAGTTGCAGAGCTTTGGAAATGTATGTGCAGCTATGGAACAGAGAGGGACTGGTTGAACAAGAAAAAAAGGAACTATTTGTTAAATTAATAGAAATTATAATTTACTTGTTTGCTGTCTTTCCTTTTCTTTTTTCTTGGTGGAAGGTAGGAAGGGGAGAAAGGGTTGGATTATTTACTACGACAAACAAGTGTTGCGTTGCGGCTAACAACCCCATTGGGCAGAGTCCATTTGTTCATTGGGCCCGAGTCCTTTTTTTTTTTTTTTTTTTTTTTCCTGTTTTTCTTCAATTTTTTCCAATTTTATATTTAATTTAAATCTATTTTTATTTGTTAATTATGAAAAGTCATATTTAACTTAAGGTCAATCTAGGTAAAAAGCTTTAGATGTTCAATCCACAGAGTTTTACAAGAATAACCTAACTCTTACATATTGAAGAAATATTTGCTTGAATAAGCTCCCCCTAAGACAGTACTTATGAGAGCATATATTTTCGTCTCCAATCAGGGCACGCCACGTGGAAAAGAAGATTATCTCTTTAAAATAATTAATTAAACCAGTTTATCTGGCTAATTAATTATTTGTGATAAATATCTTAATTAATATGATATTATCTTTATTTAAAGAGATAATATCATTAATTAAGATATTATCCTAATAAAGAGAAGATAATATCATTTAAATCAGATATTATCTTTTTAAGAGATAATATCATTTAATTCAGATATTATATAATATATATTTAATTCAGATATTATCAAGCCCAACTGGATTCCTACAAAATCTTAGCCCTGAGGCTCCTATAAATAGACAACCTCCTTCATTATTCAAGGTACATCTAAACCTACTCCTTATACCCGAGAAAAATACCCGAAGCTCTCTCTCCCTCTCCACTCTCTCCCTCTCCACTCTCCATATTTTCTCCCCTCCACTCTCTCCCTCTCCACTCTCCATATTTTCTCCCCACGGCTCCGGCCACCCGGTTTACACCCTACATAAAACTCCGTACCCTTTGCTTAGCTATTGTTTTCCTACAAACACTCGAACTAACTTAGGCATCGGAAGGCCTTTGGCCAACACCCCCCGGGTGTGGTCTATTTACTCCAGTCTTTTTTACAGGAATCGAGGAAGAGAGAGAAGGAAGATCGAAGGTTGAAGGAAGATCGAAGGTTGAAGGAAGATCGAAGGTTGAAGGAAGATCGAAGGTTGAAGGATCTAGAAGCGAATATTCTCCCGTGAGATTATTTGCACAAACAGTACTCATAAGCGTTCAAAATTTGAGAGCTAGAACCCAAAATAAATGTAGATAAAGCCTCAAATCAAAACTACGACAGACCTAAAAAATGACGTAAATGCCCTAAAATGAGCAGGTAAGATATGCCAGTTCTTATGTCGAATAAGACAAGACGCCTTGGGAGGCGATAAGGATTGCACTAATTTTTTGGTTTATTATCACATTCTTAGAGATATTTCTGGTGCATTGCAATGTATGTCTATTTTTTTAAGTTGATGCAGTTCTCTTTTATAATGAACATGAGTATTATTGTTTCATTTCAATGGGTCTATTTTACATAAAAATTTTTTTAACCTTTTACACGTTGATCCCCGGAATAAAAATTCTTAGATCCGCCACTGATCACAAGACAAGAAGATTAGGTATAGTTGGCAGCAACAGCTCAAGCTGCTGTAAGATTAACTAGTGGGGAGGTCGGATGTTTAACTAGTTGGCAGTACAAGCCTCTGAATCTTATTGGTCTCTAGGCCAGGCCGACTCTATTTTGTTTTATTTGTCTTTATTATTTTTATGAATAAATGGTTTAAATTTTAATGGGGTTTGCAAAAATTTGGGATTTATTATCTTTATTTATTTACAAAGAACCTTAACAGTATGAGGGAGTTTATTTATTTATTTTAATTTTTTATACAAGTGATATTGAGGGAGAGGGGAATCGAACTTATGACCTCAAATGTATGAGTAAATGTTATTAACTACTTGAGCTACAAGCTCCTTGTTGCGAGGAAGTTTATTAAGAGTAGGGTTTATATGACTTTTTTTTTCTCCTTGAGCTCAGGGGTTAGGAAATATTTTGTCTAGGCGTTTAGGATTTTAGCCCTAGAAAAGGAGCTGGCTGCCTAAGCTTATTTGATAGAACATAAAGCTTTGGGTGTCTTGCTGTGTTTGATAGTAAATGTAGAAATCAGATTGCTGCATTCTATTTTCAAGAGTTATAGAGTCCATGCCCAACTTAATATAGGCACCAATACAACTGTCCAAGTCCGCACATCAAATCCTTGAAGCCCCAAAACATACTTACCAAACTTTCAATTTCTGCTCCATCAATGTCTTCCTTTGCGTCATGCATGAAATCGTTCACTCTATTTCTGGCTTACCACTGTTACAGTGTGAGCCAAAACTGATTGAATTCTTCCCCTGCATTTTGTACGCAAAAGGGAGCAAAACCTACAGCATCAGAAAAGTGTTACCAGATATACTCGAGTTCTCCCACCATGAAATGCCAACTTTCCTTTGCCCATTCCTTGAACCACAAGGACAAAACATGACCAGACAGGACTTCTCTCACTGCATAACAATATGCGTCCCAACAGTAGTT
The DNA here is from genome assembly GCF_000346465.2 of Prunus persica. NCBI lineage: Eukaryota > Viridiplantae > Streptophyta > Magnoliopsida > Rosales > Rosaceae > Prunus > Prunus persica. The sequence goes on from NC_034012.1 coordinate 15,762,312, forward strand.
CTATTATCTCTGTTAGATACATTGACGGATAGACAAATATATGATATACACTTACACACATACAATTTTTTTTCTACGATGCATTAAAGAATCCAGAACAAGAATACTGTTATCTGTGTTATCCTATGTTTTCATTCACAAATTTGCCTCATAACTGAACGTGATCTCTCTAATCTCTGAGTTTTGACAGGAAAAAATATATTATGAAGTTCACAATGACTGGTTTAAACTTCAGACAATTCTATTTTCAAGTTGCATGTATGTATGGGATATCATGTCAATGACAGCACTATCATAATCTCTTCTAACCATGCTTCCACTTTAACATCTTACCTCTTTTCATTAAGCTGCCAATTCATGTGCAATACCCAACATTATAAAAGAGAGAGAGAGAGAGAGAGAGAGTGTGTGTGTTCCGCATCTGCTTCGCTGAGATGTAACAATTAATTTTTCATTCAATCTATACCAAAATTCACAACGATGCAAAGAGTCTTGCCAAGTAAGAAAAAATAAGATAGATAATAACAAGTTAACGACTTAAATGGCAGGTCCAAAAAGAAAAGTAATCAGGTAACTGATTTCAAAAACTACAAGTTAAAGGCCAATGATTATTACTGGTGTCCCTTTCAAGTGCCCAGATTTGGTGCCTGGCTTGCTATTGGTGGGCCATGTGAGTATCTCCACTGACCACATGCTGAGCATTTCTCCAACTTCACACAGTTTTCCAAAGTGCAGAATCTACAGGACCAAATTTTGTAATTTGTACCAACATCTTTTGGTTTCTTTGTGTTACAGAGCTCACATATTGGAGCTAATGGCTGCAGCGTTCCACCCATCATTCACATGCAAAACAAGTATATTTCAAGTAACATTAAGATAGAGAGAAAATTTGCAACATTAAGAGAAAAAAAGGAAATATTATTCTTTAGAGATACTCAAAAGGAAATAATTTGATATAGAACTTTAAAAAAAAAAGGATGCACTTGTAAAGACATAAAACTATCACCTAGCAATAGAGACACTTACAGGATTCAGCAAAGTGCACGTTTTGCACTGCCAAAGAGCAGTTTCCTCTGGATTATGTGTTCCATCATTATTAGACATGGACCCGGAAGATGAAACACCTGACTGATGCCTAACACTAGATTCTAGATGGCAATTGGAACGAGAGAATGAACTATTTTCTGATCCTCGACTTCTCTTTTGGGATTTGATATCACAATCAATCATGGACCCAGATATTGACTCATCCATGGATAAATCTACCAACTCAGATCCTAAATTGCATTTGGTAGATTTAGAAAAACCATTGGTATTCAGTTCACGACTTCTTTTTTGCAATAACGTATCTGAGGAATGTGCTTTTGCACCATTGGGAGGCCTTGAACTTCCTGCATTTGGCCCTATATTTTGATGGTCCTCTGATTTATCATAGCGACATTCTCCATCTGTGGAAGCTTCAGCTGACACCGAACCACACCAGATATCATCCTGCAATCTCCTCTCTGCAGCCATCGCAGCAGCTTGCACTGGACTAAGTGCAACCATAATATTGCTATCACCACCAAGACGCTTAGGTCCAGATGGCATTATAGATCCTAAAAGAACTCTCTTTTCTGCAGCAGCAAGTGCAGTTTTGCGGAGAGAAGAAAGAGGGGGTTGACGTGAAAAACTCCCCAAACGTCTTCCTGGAAGATCAAACCCCTCAGCACTGCCAGTTATTCCCTTAGACATCAGCTCCTCACATTCCTACAAAGAAATGAAGTCTTAGAAAATTCAACACATCTTTGTAAACTCAAAAATTTATGAAAGGTCAACATAAAAACACCTTTCTAAGTTCATCCCAGAGCTTGTAGAACTTGGCATCATGAGGGCCATGAACATTGTGACAAAGTTCGTGAAGCATTGTATCAAGGACTTGATCAATGGGATAGAAATCCCAATCCCTGTTTGGCTTACGCAGCCTCAGTTTCACATGCACGCCACGGTTCACATTCAACCCTAGAAGACGATGGTTGTTTGGGCTGTAATGTCATCAAATAACTTTCATCACTTTTTGCCCACAAAAAAGAAGACCAATTTGGGGGTTAAAAAAACACTTTATCGGTGAAAACTTCATATAAAGGCACTCCAACTCCATATAATCGCTGCTAAATAAAAATTTGCAGTAAACTTAAAACTCTAAAGACAATGCAACATGCCAACAGCAGGAGAACTTAAGATTTCCATTGAAAACGGCATGAGAGAAACATAAATAAAGCATTGTCACTGGCAATAACCCCCACTATTGCCGATCAAAATGATGCAAAATGCAAGGAGCAAAATAACTACATCCAAATTTTTAAGCAGCAATATTTGCCCAATATTGTGAATTAATAAACACAGAAAGAAATTAAAAAAAGGAAAAAAAAGTCGATTCAATTAATGGCAGTGTGATTAGTTCGCATAGTGAATAATACATTTCCATCATCTTAAGAATACCCAAGAAAAAAAAAAATCCAAAAGACATTGTGTTGCCTACTGTCCACCGCATTCTCGGCAACCAAACAGCGCAAAATGAATTTTTTTAAGGGGAAAAAAACGCAATAAGAAGATGAAGTACCAGAATTCAGAGAGAAGCTTGACGCGCCATTTGTGTTTGCGCATAATGGGCTGGACCTGTTTGGCAATTTTGTCGAGAATCTTCCTGGCTTCCGCTTCCTGATCCTTTCTTTTCAGGGTTTTGATTTCCCAGACCTTGTTTAGGTCCCCCAAATTCATATTTTTCTGAAACTAATCGAAAATTTGACAAACACCCTTCTCTTCGAATATGAACCCTAGCAATTGAATCGTTTGATGGGGTTAGAACTTGGAATTTGAATACACTGCGATTTTGTCACGTTCGAGGGTGGCGGGATTTCGAATACATCGCACGTGTGTCTGTTTGGATACCGATATTTCGTTGTCTGCTTTTACATCCCCTCTGCACCCGCGGAGGTGTAAAGGCCTATTTAGCTTCAATGGAGAAATATGTAAATCTAAAGATGTATATTTGATTTGTTTGCGATAATTCATTTTTGTGTTTTTTTTTTCAGTTTTAACTTTTTAAAATTAATTTTGTGTGTGTTAGATTTATTTTATTTTTCTAAATAAATAGACCTAAAACAATTTAAATTTGGAGAACATATGATTTTACCTACAAACTAACATAAAAGATATATAGGGTAAATTACTCAAATTGTCTTCAAACTTATACTCGATTTATATTTTGGTCCCTCAATTAAATTATTTGTTCAAATGCTCCATCAACTCTATATTATTCGCTCCATTGGTCCTACCGTTACATTCTGTCAATATTTATGTTAAATATGAGGGCAAATTGGTCATTATCTACACTAAAATGAGATTAAATCTAACAGAAAATTAGACGGTAGGACCACTGGAGCGAATAATATAGAGTTGATGGACCATTTGAATTAATAATTTAGTTGAGGGACCAAAATATAAATCAGGTATAAGTTTGAGTTCCATTTGAGTAATTTACCCAAAATATATATGTAGAAAATTATAATTTATTTTAAACATTTTAACGTGTTTTTAAAAAAAAAATATTTCAGACCATTGGAAGTACAATGCAAATTGCATGAAATATGGGCCTTTCGTTTTGAATTCCAATCCATCTTAGTTTTTCATCATAGAGCTATTGGGTATTGCAACGCACCACTTTGTGTGCTGACGTCAAGTTGGGCCCTCTACATCATTTTGTATGGAGGCTTAAGAGTGATTGCAACATTCTCTCTCCATTTTTCTCATGCGGGTCTCACTTGCATAGGATGTAAAAAAGAATGCATATGAGCATCTAATTTTGCATCTCCACAGATGTGATGCATTTTTACAACCATTTATACCTGCCAATTGCAGGTGATTCCGAAGACAAAGTGTGTATATTTAGCATACATCTGGCTTTACACCCCCCACTAGTGATACTCTTACACCCCCATTTATTTATTTTTAATACTTTTTAATCAATTTTATTCTCTCTTTTTCCTATTGTACCCTTACCCTACATTAATTTTTTTTTTTACTTCACTTTTATATTATTTATTTTTCTTTATACTTAATTTTCTAACTTGCACTCCTTTTTTAGTATAAAAAAAAATTTTCATCGAGTAAGAAATAATTAACACTGTATATTTGTCTAGGCAAAATTATATGGTCCACTTGCTGCAAAAACTCATGCCCTAGGAATAATTGCAACCATAGCTTTTTTTTGTTTTTTGAAAAGGAAACAATTTTTAATGCAAAAGACACTAAAATATAGAGATGTCCAAGGTAGCCACAAAGAAACATAAAACAAAGAAAGAGTAATTAGATTGAACAAAACCCTCATACTCAATACTAAACCTCAAATTAAAATCACAACTTCAGTAACAACTACAAAAGAGGATTTAATTTAACCAAACTGTATCATTCCACTTAAACTATAATAACCCAAACCTTAATTAATATTTAATTATTAAGAGGAAAGGACAATTTTGCTCTTGGATTAATCTATTAAAGAAAAAGTTGACTTTTGAACTAAGAAAGAATTTGGCATTTCCACTTGCACCGTTGCGTAGAGAGCGATGAAATGAGTCCGTAGACACGTAGTGGGCTCGAATTGAAGTTATAACAAAAAAAATTACGATTGAACTACAATGAGGGGCAAATTGGTAATTTTCAAAGTCATAAGTTTAAAACCCCCTTTTCTTTCTCTTCTCCCTTAGTCTCTCTTTTCTCTCCCCGCAGCCCTCTTCCTGTGTGTCCTCCCCTAGCCAAACCTCCATCACCACCCAGCCACTACCAACTTGCAACCCAACCCACTGGATCGTTCCGCCGCCACCTCGGCACCCTTTCCCTACCAAGCTCCGACGCCAGCCGTCGTGAAACTGCCGAAAAATTCGAAGGAAAGTCGCCGGTTTTGACAGAAACTTCCCCGATTTCATTCTTCGTCATCCGACTACCATTTCCGGTGATCCAGGTATGGAAATCCATCTATTCCTCGAGCCCTAGCTGCTGGTTGGGTAGGATTTCAGAAATTTCTAGCGTAGACACCTCGATTTTTGAGTTAGGGTTTGGCAGGTTTTGGAATCTCAATTCCGGCCACTTCCGGCTAGTTTTGCGGTAGGTCTAAGAACAAAAGTGGTTCCAAATCATGTTATGAACCTAGGGTAGGAAGCTGGGCTTAAAACCTTGAAGTTTTCAGATCATCGAAATTGATCAAGCCACTCACGCACTGTCAACGCGTGTGGTGGTGCGTGGGCAGCCTGTTAGGGACCATATTCAATCCTAGAATGATACGCATGTGGTCACGAGCACGTAGGAATTCGCGGATCTCAGTTCGGACAACGTTTGGACCCCGATAGGATCTCGCATATTGTGTGATTTCCAGGTTCAATACATTTGAGCCGTTGGATTGAAGTCATTTTTAGATATGTTAACCTAGACAATTCTAGGATTGTTTAGGATTCAACGGATAGTGAATCGGAGTCCCGGATATCCTGAAATCACGAACCCTAGGGTTAAGATTTTAGGAACCGTTCGATCGTGATCAATCCGACTGTCCGATCAAGACCAAACTCACGAAACGTGTGTCCTATGTATATTGGAATCTTTAGGAACTTATGGATCAAAAATTTGAGCTCGTGGACCCCACGGGGTCCCAGGTTGACTTTTTTTGACTTTAACGCTTTTTGAGTCCCGAAGCACTTCTAAACCATTCCGAGGGTAAGGAAAGATTTTGTGGGCATAGGGATGATTTTAAAGTTAGTGCAGGCACTTCTAGGAGCCGGGGTTAGGATTTTTAACTTAATATTATATTGAGTAATTGTATTAATATAAAATTATGGTAATTGAATCAGGCACCGGGCACCAGTTAACCCGCAATAGGGACCTTCAAAAGGTCCAGAGAGCACAGACCAACAATGAGTGGACTCTTTGTTTTATAAATGATTTATGCAATTCAATTCCATTATTTGATCTTGAATAAATTTTATTCAAAGATTAGTGCTTTTATAATTTGATATGCACTTTTAAATGTTTTAATTTATATGATGTCGAGTGGGATATCCTTTAAGGATATAGGAAAAAGGAAATTCTAGCTAAATATCAGATAGATGGCAGCAGAGTTCTAGGTTTAACAGAAATTCAATTATTCATCAGATTTTTCAGAATTTTATACTTTCTTAAGCCACCTTAGGTACCCAAATATAAATATGTTGCCTTCAGTATTTAAGTTGCCTTCAGATAAATTGATTGCCTTCGGATTATATTGGTTGCCTTCGGTTTAGTCAGCATGCTTGACAGTTGCCCCGAGAGTCCTAGTGGTACCCGGACTCGTGCGGAGCGAGAAATGAGGATCAGGCTGACAAATGTCGGCTCGGGTTGACCTTGTGTCACCGAGATTTGCGAGGGCGTGTCACCAATGGTAATACGAGGAATTGACGGCATATAAGAAATTGACGGATATCAGGAATTGACTGAAATAAAGGGGTACACCTAGGTGGTAGTTTTAAATTGATTTCAATACTTTACTGTTGTTTGTAAACATTTGCACACTGTCTATTGGGTTGTTTGTTTTTGTGCTTGTTTAACAGGTGAAAATTTTGGGAAATAAACAAATTACAGGGGAGACTCTGCCAAATTTTCAATAGAAGTCGAACTTATAATAAGTTTAAATTTTAACTAGAGGGGCAACTAGGTCATTTGTGCTCGGTCGGTCATGTACACGATTCGTCTCAGATTCCAAAGTGGAATTTGAATCTGGTCCTGTCATAAACCATCACAACATGAGTTGCCAAAAAAAAAAACATGTTTGGTGGCTAAGAAAATTCAACAATACAAGTGCAGACAAAAGCTATAACCACAAATAAACCTTAATTCAAGATAAGGGTATAATAGAAAAGATAAAGAACAAAATTAATTAAAAAGTATTAAAAATCAAAAGGGAGTATAAGTGGACAAAACGGGAGGGGGAAAATCAGCCCCCTTATTAAAATGGCTTCTATAAATTTTAAAACAATTTTACATTATGACCTAGATTATCAAACGCTTTAAAACTTTTTCTTTTTTGGGCCAAAGGTTTTGTTCAATGATTTTTATCTTAGTCTTTACTCAATGGTGATGTTGATGTCCAAAAATGGAGCCCTTCGACAGATGATACTAAGACCTGTAAAAGGGACAAGCTCGATAATAACCTTGGCACTAATGTGGTACAGGGCGAAAACACTATGATGCTTAAGTTAGCACAAGTGTAAATTAGGGAATTATTTCGACATAGTACATTACACGTGCGAATTAATGATTACCTGATGCACTAAGTGGGAGACATCTCTTGTGATTTCTTCAATGTGGGACTATTGACATGCCAAAACATATCCCTAAGGTGTAGCAGCACGACATGTGCTTTGGTAAAAGTGGCACAACAAGTGACTTATTGAAGGAAGAGCTTTATTCATCCCTTAGTCAAAGATGTGTGCCATCTCCCTTTCTGAAGGCTAGACGGTGTGGCCATTTGGATTGGCAAGGGGCATGCTTGGCGGTTTGCGCATGAAGGGTCCTTGACATGCATGATCGTTACTTTATGGTTTGCTTTTTACTGATTGTGCTCGGTCAGTTAGAGCATGTGCAGTGCGCAGGCCTTGCTAGGGCAACAAGTCCCCTTGCCAGCCCAAAAACGCCTCCAGCACAAAGAATCCAGCCCGAGCAAGTTCATAGGCAAATTTTGACTGGGCTCAAGCCCGAAGGGGCTGACATCAACCCTGATAGAACCCAATGGAAAAGCGCCACGTGACGCTTCCTGGACGCTGCGATGGATTTTTTTTCCAGAAATTTGACGGCTTCGAAAAAAATTGAAATTTTTTTTAAAAATATATACTAAAAAATTCTGGATTTTTTCCCTATAAATACCTAACAATTTTATTCACTTTCCACACCAAATCTTCATACAAACTCTTCTCCTTCCAATATTTTTCACTTTCCACATCAAATTTTTTATTATAAAATTCTATTTGTGCAAAACTACAAATGGCCTCTTTCATCGAAGCCGAAGGGTCGTGGACAAACGTTCGAAGAGGTCAAAATCTTGGCAATGAGGTTTAAAAAAAAATTTTGAATTTTTTTTCGTTTTATTCAATTTAATGTCATTTTTTATATATATTTCTTGCATTTTCAATTTCATTTTTTTAATAGATTATTCAAGGGAAAACAAAAAAGAGGAAAACCATTACACATGGCTCCTCAAGTGAACAATGCTGGCAATCGGTTCCAGTGGTGCGTTCCATGTCGGAAATAATGGCACTATTACGTCCTCCGAAGGAAAATACTCCCCCACGTCGTGATCCGAGGGAACCGCCTCTGCCAATGATTGAGCCGTTCTTGTACTCCATTATGTCGAACTATAAGGACTGAGAGTATTTCAATTGTATGATGAGTAAGTAGGTATTTCAATTGTATGATGAGTGATATGTGAATATGGACATGTGGCAACATAAAATTTAATTTAAAAATTTTATATGAAAATGTTGTCTAATTTTTAGGTGAGAATTTTATAATAAATATTGACAAGTGGCAACCAAAAATCTTATCTGAAAAGCTTATCAAAATTAATGGTTTAACTATAAAAAAATAGAAAATAAAGTAAAGTGAATAGTATTTGCCCTTGCCCTTTCCCTTTGGGGTGGAACTAAAAAAGATAAGGCTAACACTATTCACGTGAATAATGTCTGCCCTTGCCTTTTAGGGTGGAGGTGCTTTTATGATATAAACATGTGACAATGTTATTCAATGTGTAATTCAATGTCTTTATAAACAATAGTAGCAAGTTAGTTAAAAAAATCAAGAGAGATGTTATTACCAGAAGAAAAGAAAAAAAGAATTAACTACATTTTACTCCCTGCAGGATAGGGTCATTATCAAAATGAGTCTCGAGGTTTCAATTTCATCAATATGAAACCCAACGTTTTTAAATATGACTAAATTATGCACTCCGTCAACTTCACTGTTTAATTTTCTGTTAAATTGTTGTCAAATTATGCACACCATTGTCATTTTCTTTATTGTTTTCTTTAACACATCAACATAAAAATGACTATTCTACATATCACGTCACCAATTTAACATAAAATCAAACAATGAAGTTGAAGGAATACGTATTTTACTCATATTTAAAAACGTTGGGTATCATGTTGATGAAATTGAAACCTCATGGCCCATTTCGATAATAACCTTAAACCTAAACGGAGTAAAATCTAGTTAATAACATCAAAACACCCCCTTCATGTTTGGGGTCATTCTCAATTTGGACTATGGGGTTTCAATTTCATCAATTTACACCATAATATTTTAAGATTAGATTAATTTGCACATTCCGTTACTTTGACCTTCTAATCTTCTGTTAAATGGATGACGTGGCAAGTGAGAGACCCACTTTTGTGTCGATGTGTCAATAAAAATTATATAAAAAAAAATCCTTAAAACACAATATTAATTTTAAAAACCTCTTTGCTCTAGCCACCTTCTCCGACCCACAGCCCTTCCCTACCCACTCTCTTCTTCTCTCCTCTCATTCTCTTCCTCCCTCTCCCCCTCTCTTCGTCAATAGCCCAACATTCATGAGGCTCTTGATTGTTAAACCTAGAATTGCGGTGAGATTATTCACCATTTTGCTATACAAACTGAATCCGAAATCCACCTTCAACCTACTCGACACCAGCTCCTTAAGTGGCACATGTGGAAGATGGAAATTGGACCCGGATGAGGACCCATACTTGCTTTCCAACTTCATGGTCTTCCAAAGCTCTGCTTTCTTACAGGTTTCGTTGTAGTAACTGTGTCGGACCTAGCTCAGACGAGTTCTCCAAGGGGGTGTTTCCGAGTTGGTGGCTTCGAATGGTGAAGGAAAAGAGGGGTTTGGGAGTGTGGGGTTTGGTTGATGAGGATGCAAGAGGGAATGGGTTCGAGAGTTGTGGAGACTCGACTGTTGACGAAGTGGGTTTTTTGTATATATTTTGATGGAATTGGATGCTACAAGAATGGATCACATTCTATTTGTCTTTCTGGGTTGGATTTGGTTGACTTATGTAGTCATTTGTATGGAGTACGGACAGAATAAGTAACGGCTGGTAGAAAATTATAATATTTATATTTAATTTTTTAATAATTGAATGGAAATTAAATTGTGGGACTCATGACTTTAAGTACGTGACTTTTTGGTAAGTATCTATTGGGAATAGTCATGTTCTTAACTGAGAAAAAATAAAATATTATTTATTTTGTTTATAAAATAATAATACTTTATGTGATAAGTTGCATGGTTTCATATATGAAAAGTTGCATTGTTTCATAGAAATTGAAACATTGCACTTCTTGGCTTAAGTTGCATTGTTTCATAACAAATGAAACATTGCAATTCTTGGCTTATGGTTGCAACATGAAAAGACACATTTGTTGATATTTTTTAGTCACATCTTTTCTGAACAGAGGTCTTGTTGCCTATAAATAGAGAAGATCCTACAACATTTCATTGATCCAATTGTCATCCAACAATAGTAGTTTTTAGAGCATTTATAGCATTGTATTTTTAGAAATATAGTGAGTTAGTAAGAGAGAATTCATACACAATTTTGAGTTCGCTTTTCTTGGGGATTGTAGTGCTACTTCAACAAGAAGTCAATCGTTGTATCTTGGGAGACGTTTGTCAAGAAAATCCTATAAGCATCTGAGGGGATGCAATTTCGTCTTAAGGAGATAGAACCAAGTTCTAGACTCGATCATTTGTAAAGTATTCTTAACATTTACCCTGTTGTTATTTTCTTGTATTTATTTCGAATTTATAGTGAAGTTTTATTTTCAAAATTTTGTAAATATAACAATTATCTTTATATTTTTACCAACAAAGGCTTTGTTGGGGTCTTTTTCATCTGAAGGCTCATTCGGGCTTATTGATTCTTGGATCGCCATAGAGTGATGAATGTAGCCTTCGTTGCCCCTTTGTCGAGTTAGTGAGAACTAGGCCCAAAGCGTCTCGAGGGAGAAGCAAGTCCGAGATGAATACTATGTTCTTCTTCCAACGACTACGTGTTTTGTGCTGATGTTTCCGGTAGCTAGACGAAGAGTTGGAGATGGTGCATTGATGTTGCACAGGCTTGACATGAGAGTTTGCTTTGGTAAATCAAGATACTACTAGGTTTGGCATGAAAGGCTTGTGGTGTGGGAGCAATAGAAAATGAGCACAAGGAAATAATTAAGGCTTGAGATTTTGGGTGTTTTCGGTAACTAGACGAATAGCTCATGATGTCTGTGTTTTCTACCAAAAAGGTAATGGCTATGGTTTCAACTTAGCTTGAGAGGATGAGTGCTTTAGATTTGGGATGAAGCTTTTTAGAGAGAGAGAGAGAGAGAGAGAAAGAAAGAGAGATAGATAAAAAGGATGGGTGGCTTGAGTAGATTTCCAACAGCATGATGATTGCTTGGTCATTCTCTGGATTGTTGAAGATGACTTGCTGATGTTGAACTGAGATTGTGTGAGCTTGGCATGAGAGCTTGGAGTGTAGGAGCTAAAGACCCACAAGTTTAGCAAATGAGAATGCTTGTCCTTGGCTTGGTGTTGAATATGCTTGAGGTTGGGTGTTGGTAATTTATTGTTTGTGGCTATGGCTATGGGGATTTAAGAGTTTCAAAAAAGTGGGATGGAAGGAAAAGCTTGAGGCTTGAAGGCTATAGTGTTTATAGCTTAGAAGGGTATAAGGAGGAAGGAAAAACTTGGAGTTATGCTTGGTAAGGTTTTTCATAGGGAGAATGGTTTCAAGGAGAGGAGGTTATGGCTAGGGTGCTTGCAACAACTAGGAAGGAGGTGTGATGATTTGAAGATGGGGGTTGATGGCTGCTGGGATGCTTGCAGCAGCCAAAGCAAAAAGTTGTTGTGCTGCTCTAGCAGCTAAAGGAAGGGCTTGATGGCTGAAGAAAAATTGGTCGATGGTTGCTGTGTTGCTTGCAGCAGCCGAATAAGAAGGGCTTGATGGCTGAAGAAAAATTGGTGGCTATTGGAATGCTTGCAGCAGCTGAAGAAAGGTGAGTGCTCATGGTTGTTGAGAAGCGTGCAACAACCAAGAGGGGTTAGTTTTGGTTGGACAATGCCTCCCAATTTATAGAAGGTGAAGGCTCTCTTTGGTTTTCGATAGATAAAAAGAAGTGTTGGAGCTAGTCTATTTCCAACAGGTAAAAGGGAGCATTGGGACATTCTTATTTCCAGAAAGTAAAGCTAGGCATTGGAAAATGAGTATTTCCTATGAGTAAAAGGAAGTGTTGGAATAGTCCATTTCCAATGGGTAATAGGGAGCATTAGGACATTCTTATTTCCAGCAGGTAAAGCTAGGCATTGGAAAAAAATCTCATTTGCTCACCCACATTGGAGAACTCCAAGTAATGGGCTTGGACTTTGGTGCTCCCAAGTAGCTAGCCCGAAGTCTCCATTATCCAAGAGCTTTCATGTGCCTTGTGGACCTTCGTAACCTTCCACACCACAATCCCTCGTGCAAGCCTTGTAAACCACATGACTTGGGTCCATGTGAGCTTGACAGGTGATTGGCGTGGGAAAATTGTATTATTAGTTTGGCATGACATGTACATTATTACTATATTTATTTAATGAATTAAATCCCAAAATACAGCTTGGATTAACGCATGACCGACATTATATGTTATATTGGGTTTTAAATGTCTTTAGGCTTCCCGTGACTTTTTTGGGCCTCAACAAGCTTCAACCAACCTCAGTTATTGGGTATGGAAATTTCATTTGCAGAGCATGTTTGATATGGTGCTAGTGGCTAGATCAGTTTTATGGGTGTGTGATTAGATCAGTTTTATAGTGGTTGTAAAGGTTTCCTTTTTATTTATTCTGACAAATTTTGAGTGAATGACTTGGGTATTTATGTTTGTTGCTTGTATTCCACTTTTTGTTTTGGGGTTTAACTAGATCTTCATTCTTGACTGTTGACAAGAGAGGGGGAGAGGGACAAAGAGAAGGAAAGAAGGAGAAAGTAGGTTGGGGAAGAGCAGATATGTGGGGGTTGGGTCAAGGTCAGGAAAGGATTGTTGGGGTGGGTCGGAGGCAGATATGTGGGGTGGCTCGGCGGTGGATCTGTGGGGTGGGTCGGAGAACGTGGCTAAGGGATAGAGAGTTGGTTTTTTTTTTTGGGGGGGTTTGCTTTAGTTATGTTTTAAGAAAATTAGTTTTAAAAAAAAAAGAATATTAATGTTTTATTGTTTTAAGGATTTTTTTATATAATTTTTATAGACACATCAGCATAACAGTTGGTCCCTCACTTGCCACATCATCCATTTAATAGAAGACTAGACGGTCAAAGTAACGGAATGTGTAAATTGATCTAATTTTAAAACATTGAGGTGTAAATTGATGAAATTGAAACCTCAGAGTCCCAATTGAGATGACTACAAAAGTAACCGTTGCAAGTTTGCCTTTTGTAGTGCGGAGGTGCAGCTGGAATTATTTTTAGTGGGCGCTGATTTTTTCTACAGACTTATCGATGAAACGGAATGGATTAGCTCAAGGGTAAGAATACACAAAGCTCTACTTTATTGCGATAATTCAATTGTTTTCTCACCTTTTTTAAGTGTACAGTTGTATGAAATTGTGCTGATATTATATGTGTCAACTTTCAGCACCTGGACATGGCAACCTTTCTTATCCGGAAAAGGCAACTCTCTCATCCGTTGGTATTTGGAACTGACTGGACAACGGCAGATTGTTGCTTGCAGGTAAACATATTACCATGTTACATTCACTGCTTCATTTACTTTCGGTTGTGATTTTCTAATATGCCTTCATTTCAATTTATGCAGCAATTTCTAGAACCGTTCAAACCGACTGCCAAGAAACGTGG
>NC_034012.1:15776363-15787565 GCF_000346465.2 Prunus persica
CCATATAATCTTAAAGGGTCTCACTGGGTTGCCAATCGAAATTGATTTCGTCAGACATACTGCAACTGTGTATGACTCCTATGTTGCTTTTACCAAATGTTCGAAGTTGGTTACACTTCTGCACCCTATTAGCGATACGCTGGCACAAGTGCTGTACGATATGCACTTTTATGAAGATTCTGAGGTTGAAGAGGTTAAGCAAAAGGGGCTGAAGATGTCGACGTTTACGCCATTCTCAGTTTGCAGCATTGCAGATGTGCCACAACCACGAGATGGGTAAGCTTTGTGAATTTAGTGCAGTTTATCCAAATTTTACATAACTGCAGTTCTAATTTCCCAACTTATTGGCCTCACAATATGTCTTGCGAAATCATGACCGTCAAATTCATCGAGCATCTCAGTGCTGGGATTTCGGTAGATAAAGTTGACCCTTTGAAGATCAAATATTACCGACTGAAGCTTGCAATTGAGGGTTTAAGGGGGGAGGCATATTTATGAGGTAAATGTCTTAATGTCCGTGAATTCACCTCACTCTGGACTTATGACTTGGGAATTCACTTTGCTCATTACTTATGTCAGGAACTCCTTGATATGAAGATGCAGACGTAGATGCTTTGCTGGGGGTACTTTATATGGTCATCCTGCCTTTTTGCTAGAGCTAGTTGGTTTAGTTATTATTGTGAGGTGTAATATTGTACAGTCTAGAAGCTGTGGCTAATTGCCTTACATGGCACACACACTGTTTCGATTTTGAAGGTTAACTATTTTGTACACCTCTATATATAAACATAGTTGCTCTTTATGGATGCTTTTGTAGCCATTGTTCACATTTTGTCTCTGTGGTTTTGGGAATCTGTTACTGGACTTACTGAAGCATACAACTTTGTTAACATTTCTCCATTTAGTTTTGACTTAGTTCGTTTTAAATAATTTCGGCAGCAATTCTACTTTTCTGCTTAGCATTATGTTGTTATTTGAATTTGGAACCTCATACTGTGTTTGCTGATCTTCGCTGGAGTAGGTACCAATCACTCCTCACTTGCCACATCATCCATTTAATAGAAGACTAGACGGTCAAAGTAACGGAATGTGTAAATTGATCGAATTTTAAAACATTGAGGTGTAAATTGATGAAATTGAAACCTCAGAGTCCCAATTGAGAATGACCCCAAACATAAAGGGGCTGTTTTGACGTTAGCCCAAAAAAAAAGGGAAATAGCTCTAAATGCCACACTTTTTATAATTTTAACTGAAAATACCACATTTCCCCAAAAATTTTACAACTATAACCTAAATATATATTTATCGTCCACTTATTGCACACATATCACTTTTGTTGAAATTTTGTTCTCTCTTAGCTCGCTCAGCTCCCTATTCACTCTCTTTGTGTTCACTTGCTCTCTCTCTGTCTCTCTCTTTGCTCTCTCTCTCTCTCTCTCTCTCCCTATTCGCTCTCTCGTGCAACTCTCTCTCGCTCTCTCTACTGGATCGTTGACGTCGAATAGGTAGTGTTGATGGTTATTTTCTTAATATCTGTGGGATTCTGTGAAATTGGTTTTATTTTGATTGCTTGGGTTTCTGTTAAATTGGTTTTGGCTTTAATTGCTTTCTGTTAGTTTTTTTTGAATCTTCATGCTCATCCATCTGGGTTTTTATCAATTGCATTTAGATTATGGATATGTGAATCTTGAAACTTGGAATTTTTCATTTGATGTAGTAGATTTGTATAGTGTGATTGTGATGAATCCTTGTTCACTGCTATGTTAGTGTTGTATTGCTGTTGTGTTCATGTTATTTTGCTATCGTATTGTTGTTATGTTGCTGTTATATTGCTGTTATATTTCCATTGTATTGCCTGGTTATTGTGGTTGTATTGTGTTAATGAAATGTTGTTTTGTCATGATCAAAAATGGAGACAATTGTTATTCTAGTTTGCTACAATGGAAAATGGGTAACCTCAAAGAAGATGTGCAAATACGAAGGGGGTGACTCAAAAGGCTTAATAGTTCCACGGACCAGCACATTTGCTGAACTGTTCGATCGTGTGCATCAGATTGGTAATACAAACAGCAGGGAAGACAAGGTTTGCTTAAAGTTCTCAGTTTTGGTGGCCTCGAATGAGTGAAACACATAAAGATTGAGTTGCAAGGTATCCCACAGCCCAAGCAGCCATCTAGTATTGGGCATCCGATGGATAAAGATGAAGGAGCATGAGGTTTTGTGGTGTCATGTTTCTGTTATTTAGGGGGGATGTGATGGTGGTGCAAGGTATGAATTGTATATATAGAGTATTGAAGGTGTGCAATGTAGGCCATATGTCTTTTAAGGGATGTATACTTCATCATTTTTCCAATTTTTTATTTATTTTATTTTTTTATTTGTAATTTTTTTGGACCAAATAATAACAAAACACAAAGTTTGATGCAGTACGTACTGTAATAGGATCGTATTGTAACTCTATTGTGCTCTTATTGCTATCATATTGCCATCATAAGCATGCGTATTGTGGAGTTATTGCCACTATAATTGTTTGAATTGGACACGGATAAAGAAAACTATATACGCACAAATGCAAACAGAGGCATCATAATTTCATTAAATCCAATTTCGAAACTTACATAATACAACAAGATGCCACCTCATAGTTACATAATACAAAAAAAGGCCACCTAATAGTTCCATTTTACAAGTAGTTTCCATTACATTTTACAATGTCCAAAGTCATATTAAAATGTCATAAGTTTCCTGCTGTTGACACATTCGGAGTTGCATACTCTTCAATTGCGGCGACTGCGACCCATGAAATTCATGACCTCGCCCACAGTGATGTTGTCCCAGTTTCCTTATGGATCCACTATTTTTGCAAACTTGTGAAATAGTTCGAATCCGGTTTCCATTTGTTGTTGCTTCAACTGGGCCATTTCGTCAGATTCCTTGAATACCATAACTACAGTGGCAAGGAACATAAATACTATAAGCATAATATGAAGTGCAAACGTTGAGGCCCCTGTCAAATTCCACCTGCCTCAATGCTTTGATACTTGCTTTTATCAACTTTTACATATCCAAATAATGGCTTCCTACTCAATATGTAATTTCACAATAAACATATATATATATGTTGTCATTCTGATATATTTCAATATCTTGAAGAATGACCTACTGGAATTTCTAAGCATTGGATGTCACAAAACTGGTAATGTAGAGAATATAAATGACACCTACAATTTTCCTTCTTTGGATGAAAAAAAAAAACAGGAAACACAGACTTCAATTGCATAAATCACCAAAATCATTAAAATCATAATGGAACGAGAATAAAACCATAATAAACTAGCAATACAACAGCACTAAAATGGCAATACAAAACCACTAAATTGGCAATACGATAGCAAAAAACAACACTAAAACATCAATAACAACAGCAAAATAACAGCAAAACAACATAATCTCAAATCAAACGCAAGAATCAATCCACAAACAACAAACCCATTCAATGTTTCAAACAAGGAATCATCAGAATCAGACAATTTCAAAGAAACCCCTCAACCCTAAATCAATTTCAAAGAAACCCATAAACCAATTTCAGACAAACCCCTAATCGAATTTCAGAGATACTCGTAAACCCTAAACCAGTTTCGTAGAAACCCTAAACCAATTTCATAGAAACCCATAAACTCTAAACCAACTTCAGAAAAATCCTTAAACCAATTCAAATTGACGATGAACAGTAACTTTTGCAGATGAACGATGGAAGAGGAAGACCATTGCGTTAGAGAGAGAGAGAGAGAGAGAGAGAGAGAGAGAGAGAGAGCTACACGAGAGAGAGCTGCGCAAGAGAGGTCGAGAGCTTCCCGCAACGGTGAAAGAGAGAAAGGAGAATGAGAGCTGACCGAAGAGAGAGTGAGACCTGAGCAACGGAGACAGAAAGAGCTGAGCGACATAGAGATTGAGAGGCGTGATAGAGAGAACAAAATTTCAGCAAAAGTGATATGTGTGCAATAAATGGTCAATAAATATATTTATAGGTGATAGTTGCAAAATTTTTAAAAAGAAGTGATATTTTCAGTTAAAATTATAAAAAGGGTGGCATAAGCCATCTTGCACTCCTTCGAACTTGGCAATATTCATTGTGAGTTAGGGCCTCAGTGGCTGTTCTGGTTTGAGCTTCCTAGCCCAAAGCCCAACCGGGAAACGCTATTTGACAATAAAAAAATAAAATAAAATAAAATAATTATTTAAAAGGAGCGCTAGGCTATTGGTTAGCGACAACACCAACGACGGTCTCTTGTTCCACTCTCTCCAAACCCCAAACACTGTCTCTCCTCCTCCTAGTCTCCTTCTCTACTAAATAAAATCCCATCTTTTCGGTTTCTTAAATCTCGTACGTTACCTGACCCAGAAATATTTTCCGGGAAAATAAGAACCGGAACGTATCACAGAAGCCTGTTTTGCTTTATTTTGATGGTTTTGGTTTGAGGGTGTTGCTGGGTTAAGATTGTTTATTTTTATTTTTTTTGGCTTTAGAGGGTGTAACAATGGCGGGAATAGCTATACTGTTAGATCTACTGAGAAAAAACCCAACTCAAACAGCCCAGGCATTACACTCTTCTGGGTTTTTCTCAGCCAAAGCCGCTGCTGCTGCTGCCTCTGTTGCCGCTGGAGCTCCGTATGTTTACAAGACATTATTCGGGTACTCTCTCTTATTTTTCTTTGTCCTTTTTTCCAATATGTGTGTTCTATGATGTAGTGGGTTGCGATGATTTGGATTGGATATTGGGCTATACTGATATTGGATTGTCTGGTGTGGAAATTAGTAGAGATATAGACATGTCTTAGGTAAGTGGTGTGGCTCATGGGTGCTTTTGTCTGTGAGCAATGGAAATTGGGGTAATGATTATTTTGTTATTTGCCCGTTAGTTTTCGTGGTGGTATATTGTAGTGGGTGTGGGGCTATGTCGAGTATGGGAATTTGATGATACTTGGAAATATTGATTTCTGGTTGATTTTGTATCAGTTGGTTATCGACCTCTACCATATGAACAATTGTAAAAGTGGATAAAGGTTCAGTAAGCTATTTTTCTAATTTCCTATTTAAGGGCGGTCCTAAACTTTTGATTGTGTTTGATTTACTTTATGCGGTATAATGCATTCTTGGTATCTTATATGGTTGAAGATGAAGAATAAATTCAGGATTGTTAGTTTGATGTGTAACCCCTATACAAAATGTCAGGAAAGTAATACTTTTCTTTGCTATTGGGTTTCATGTCCCTGTTGTGTAGGTCCTCATTCATTCTTTCTTGAGCTCGTTGCATAATCTTAATATCAGTAGCATGTCTTTAATGAGTTTAATTATTTTATTTCATTATTACTGTGAGGATTGTTGTTGGCTGAAGTTTGATCATGTACTAATATTTTAGTACTATGCAACAGTAATTTTAGGATACCGGTTGCCTACTGTGATGCTGGAACAGCATGGTCTGAAGACCATGTTTCTAATTTACGAAGCGCATCTCAAAGATTGTTTCAGAATGACTCTCTGAATTACAGTACCAAGGATTACAAAATTGAGTTAAAGCCTCTGTTCTCAGCTTTTGAATGGAGGGCTCTAGCTATGACAACTTTGAGGTCATTTTTAATGTTCTTTTTACCTCTTTTGGAGCCTCGTTCAAACTTGGAAGAGGATGATGATGACTTCCTGCCAGACACTGAGGAAGAGCAGCATGTAGACTATGCTGTGCCAATAAAAAAATCAGTAATTCAAATTGTTCGTGAGGTAAGTTGTTTTTCCTGCTTTCTTGTTTTTATGTTGAATTTAGGTTAACCAAATTTCAATCATACAGTCGAACCAAAAAACTTTTAATCATACAGTCGAACCAAAAAACTTTCAATCATACAGAATGTCCTTCAATGAATTCCTTTAGTTCCGTGGTGCCTTTTTCTGTTTACCCTTTGTTGGTCTTAACACCAGATTATGATATGCTTCAGATAGTTTGACTCAAAAAAAATTTCTGTGAAGGGTTCATTAAAGGATTAAGATATCTCGTTGGAAATATCAATATCCAGCAAGTGCTTGGTAGCATTAGTTCTGTGGAGGCCTTACTGAAACTACGATACTTGTAAATTATTAAGCACTATGCATCATAAGTAGCCATGGCAGTTATTAGAATTTGTGTTTCTTGAAAAAATGACTAAATGTCAACAGAATTAGGTGCTTGGATTTTCATCCTTTTTTTCCATGCTTGTTGAAGCTCTAAATTATAAATGAGATGAAGTGTGTGTCACAACCCATATTTATTTTGAAAATCAATTTGGTCATGAAACAAGCTAGTTTCTGAGAATGCACTGCAGATGTTTGTTAGTTGTCGAATCATCTCCAAAGCTTTGATCGCTACACTACCCTCTTATTGTTACTCCCCTTACCATACACCACTTCAAATGGTTACTTCCCCTCTTACTTAACTGATCAGGGACAAATCTATTCTCTTGAACTTGAACACTGTGATGGGTAACATGGCTATACGTCTGGAGACCGGTGATGCTTTAAATTCTCTTTATCCATTTTCGGGGATTTTGGCATGAATTGGGCATAAAGTCCTAAGCTTCATAGGCCTAATTATCATCCAGATGATTGTTAGCCTTCATCTGAAACAGTGTCAGGGAGTTTTTCTGTCTTCCTTTTTTTCCCCCAACTGTAGTTACTTAAATAAGCCACCTACCAAATTTTGTACTTCTCAGGATTGGAACTTATTCTTGTATTCAACAAAATTTGGCGTCTTGCATTGCTGTTCAATTGGATTTGTAGTCTATCAATGTATGTAAGGCATCCAGTAACTATTGGAGACAAAGTTGATTGGGTTAATTTTTGCATCCCATTGCAGACAACTGTTGTAACTACAAGACGGATTCTAGAACGACTTGCTGTCCATTATGTTTCACAGAGAATGGCATGGAAACTTCTTAAAGGTACTTTCTTTCCGTAATAATTCAAATCTAGTTTAATTTTAGAAGAATGAACAAAACTTATGAGGATAGTAAGGATGAATTGATTTGTAATTAGAAAATATGATTGACACTTGCAATCAATTTGTACAGATGTTCCAAAGTCAGCCATGAGGAAAGCTGGAAGAAAGTTGCCTACTTTGGTTTTCTTCTTCAGTGTTAGCAGAACAACTTTCAGAGGTGAAATTCCAATTCTTGTGTCCTATTAAAAATAAATAAAAAAGACTCCTGGGGCCGTGGGGTGGGTTGGGAAGAAAGAATCATATAGCCTCATTATTGTTGATTGCTTGAACTTTCAATCTCACTGTGCTCTTTATGTTTATACGTTTGTGCAGGGCACTTTCTGGGTGTTGCAGCGTCATGGCTCATCCAAGTAGGCATTGAAATCTACCGATTTTTTTCTCATATGATAAAGTCTAAAGAAGAAGTTGATGACATTGATACACCAGAGCAACTTAAACTTCTTGCGACAAAGGTTTCAAGTGCTACTATCAAGTGTGGTGCATCACTAGTTTTTGCTTCCATTGGGGCAGGTATTGGTGCCACTCTTATCCGCCCGTCGGTTGGCCAGTGGATTGGTAAGTGAATTAACTAAGTGGTCTGTATATTTTAGTACCCATTGTATGACCTTGTTGTAGTGTGCATATTATAACTTCTATTTTGTTTTGACAGGCTGTGCCGTGGGGGATTTGTCTGGGCCTGTTATCGTATCATATTGCTTTGGGAGAATTTTCCCTGCAGAACTTTGAGCACTGGGGATAAACTTGTTTGGCGTATTCTTTGCAATTGCTTCGAAGTTGACTGGTATACACAAGACAATTTGTTAGAATGTGATGATAAAAGTTTTGACAGCAAGACTTGAAAAAACTTTTTACGATGAATTTTTCAAATAAACTGTTTTACTTTGGTGTTTACTCATCGTGGTTGTGTGATTAGTGGAAGAATGCTTTCTGAATTAGCCAAGATAGGGAATGCTAGAGACATGGGTTGTCAAATTTTGGAGGAGTTTCCTTGCAGCCTAATTTCTGTTTTATTAGATGACAAGGCTGGCAAGGCCTCTCCTAGATTAATTGTTTCTTAAGTTTGTTTTTGACTCTGCCTCCATGTAACCGAAGAAAAGAATGCACTCTGAATTGATTGTTTCTTTGTACTGCATATCTATGCCCATTCCTGTCTTGTGTAAGCATCTGGGAACAATTTTAAGGTTTGTTTGATATTGAACTTAGT
This sequence comes from Prunus persica, assembly GCF_000346465.2. Lineage (NCBI taxonomy): Eukaryota > Viridiplantae > Streptophyta > Magnoliopsida > Rosales > Rosaceae > Prunus > Prunus persica. Next base: position 15,784,593 of record NC_034012.1, read on the forward strand.
ATTCTAATGAATGCTTCTGAGAATGAATGTTTGGATTTTTAGCTTAGTTGCGTCATATTCCGTGGGCTTGTAACTCAAGTGATAGTGAGCATTTATAAGTAAATAAATAATGCCAGAGTTTAAACACAATCCACCTTCGGCCTCTTTTGTAACCAAAAGAGAAACGCCCAAATGAAGCACCTCTACTCCAAACCAGCCCACCAAATTTCAAAATGACAAGAATGGATATACATAGCAAAATAATAGACATGCAAGTCCTCTCCTGAAGACAAGACCAGCAGCCAAGTTCTGAGATTTTTGTTAGCATGACCAAAGACAAAGGTCATTCTAGTAGGGGTGGGCACGGTCCGGTTTGGATCGGTTTCTACATCAATTTAAAACCGAAACCGGTACTGTTCACCGGTCCGGTTCGGTTCGGATTTTTACTAAAATGCTTGAGAAAACCGGACCAACCCGAACCCATTTTGATCCGGTTCGGTTCCGGTTTTTACGGTTTGGGCCGACACACAGCTTAATTGATTTTTTTTTGTTCTTAAATTTTTTTTAAGTTTCAGCCCAATTGATATTTAAAACCTTTTGGGCCTAATTATTACCGATTGGCCCAATTCACATCCACGCACTGCTAATTGACAAAACAACAAATATCAAGCATTAAAATAAAACTTACAACCTAAAAACAAAACAAAATAAACAAATTTAATTACAAACAAATTACAGAAATAGAACATATTCAATGTTCTGCAACATCTTCAGTCTTTCTTTTTATCCATGCTACTTCAGTACCTGTTTCAAAGAGCAACAAATTGTCAGTTGTTGTAACTTTATTTTCTTTTTCTGAGTTATGAATGAGCTTTTCTCCCGTCTAAAATTTACAACAACGTTCAAAAATTTTGCCACTAAGGAATGATATCAGGAATAGAGAACATGTTTGTCAAAACACAACAGGAAAAAATTGAAAGAAAAAAAAAAGAAAAAAAAAGAGAATCAGACCTCAATAACATCATCAGCCCAAAATCATAGAAAATATCAATACCATATAAAAGCACCAAAATGGATTGTTGACAAAAAAAAAAATACATATCTTCACAAGGATTGGGGAGATAAGAGACGCTGACCTGCTTTAAACGGGCTCTTTACCCAGATCTACAATAACTTAACCCAGATCTCCAAGAACTTCACCCAGATCTCTAAGAACTTCACCCAGATCTACAAGATGAACACATATATGTACAGAGAAACAAAAAATGAAGAGAGAAAAAAAAGAGAAATAGAATAACAGAGTTGCAAAGAAAGAGATATAGAGGGAGAGAGAGAAACATAAAACCAAGAAGAAAAAAATCAGAGTAACAAAAAATCAGAGAAAGAGAGGGGAAAAAATGGAGACGAATTGAGAGGAGAAAGAATAAGAGAGAAAGAAGAAAAAAAAAAACTGAGAGGAAAAGAGGCAGAAGAGTGAAGAAAGAAAGAAGTAAAAAGAAGTTGAAGAACCTAGAGGAAAAGAGGCGGAAGAGAAAAGAAAGAAAGAAAAAGAGAGTTAAAAAAATCTAAGAGGAAAAGAGAGAGTGCGTCAGAGAGAGTGAAGTGAGATTTGATGTGATTAGGTTTAGGATATTAAAATATGGCTTGTTGGACTTGGGCAATGGACTTGGGAAATTTGGGCTTTTTGTTAGTATAATGAAATAGTTGGGTTTGGGCCTACAAAATTTGATATTTTAAATATAAATATTAATATAATATAAAAATATAAAAAATTAATTATATTGGACCGGTTCGGATTGGACCGGTTTCTTAGGGTGAAAAACCGGAACCGGAACCGGTCTGAACCGGTTCGGTTTGGATTTGTCTCGGTTTTTGACTTTTTTGGTCAACACGGTTTTTTTCGGTTTTTTTCGGATTGGTTTGGTTCGGTTTTGCGGTTTTGCGGTTCCAATGCCCACCCCTACATTCTAGAGCACTCTTTATTTCATGGCATGTGAGTTGTGCATGGGAATTGTGACTCGCTGTTTGCTTGTGTATGTGTAAATGTGTTATGTATAAACCCTGTAAGAAGTGGTAACAACAAAGTGTAGGGTGCTTTGTATAAAAGAGAGACTTCTGAAGAGAGTGCATCACGGAAGAAAAAATCTCAGTACTCTCCTTCAACCTTCAATCCATCAATAAAATTCCCCTTTGTTTTTCCATACACTATCTCTCAAACCATTGTTAATACGCTGTTCATACGTCCTATCTTTTAACCATTGTTATTACATCGACTGTTAATACGTCAAACTTCTTAACAATATCAACATCAACAATACTTAAGTAAGTCTTTTTATCTTTCATTTTTTGGTTTTCTCAAACAAACTTCCAGCTCAAAATAGGAAAACACTATTATAATTGTGTTATTATATAGTTTAATGCTTGCCATAAAAATAACTAGATATTAATCAGGAACCTTTGAGTTAAGAGGACCTTTGAGTTATGCAACCTTAGCCATGTAAGTTGTCCTTTTTGAAATTCAATGTTCTTGAAAATTAATTTGATTAATTATATATAAGTAAATAATCACTTCATTTATTTCCTTCCCAACTAGTTAACAATTAGTAAGTACATGAATGTAGAAAGTCGTTTTTACCCCTACATAAAAACCAATCACTATTTTTTTACATTTTTCTATTGTATCTATACAGTCCTGATCTCTTGGACTACAGGAGTCCAAGAGATTGGGACTGTCACCTTTGGATATTAATCAAATGAGTGATAAAAGCTTCTTAAAAGAACTTCAAGATTGAACGAACCGCCTAATTTACATCCCACGGTGAGTGACCACAAATCTCTTGGACTCCTGTGGTCCAAGAGATCGGGACTGTGTATCTATATATGTAAAAGAGAGGAGTGCTAGCAACTTTTTCTTTAACCTTCTCCTTTGGACCCTCTCCCTTTTTTGCTTGACATGTGTCATTCTCCTTACACTTAAAACAATGTCATTAATAT
>NC_034012.1:15787665-15804870 GCF_000346465.2 Prunus persica
AATTTTTTCTAAAGTCAATAATTTTTTTTTAAAAAAAATATTTGCTTTTAAGAGGAAATATCTGGGGTTTTTTTTTTTTAAATTTTTTTTAACACAAGGAAAAAAAAAGTCCTTTGTGTTAAAAAAAACAGACATTTCCTCTTTTTTGAATTAACATTTTCTTTAAAAAAATAATTGACGTTTAAAAAAAAAAAGATGGTAAGAAAGTAGTGAAATTGTTTTGGATAAATTGAATACATTTAATAAGGGTAAATTTGGAAAGCAAAAGTTAACTTGTATAATATATTAATGACATTGTTTTAAGTGGAAGGAGAATGACACATGTCAAGCAAAAAACAGAGAGAAGGTCCAAAGGAGAAGGTTAGAGAAAAGATTACTAGCATTTCTCATCTGATAATTACCGACCCACCGTGATGGCGTTTAGCGCGGACCACTGTGAGGACATCTTGGAAATGAAATATGAGATGAAGAGGCTGGTGGAGAAGGTCAAGTGGAATGAAAAATGTTATTCTTACCACTAGAGTCACTCAAGCTCCACCTCGCACTCCGCTACCAAAATGGCTCGGATGAGAAAAATGGCCCCAACAATGACAACGGGACCAATGGAGATGCGACTAGAGGCGACATACGAAATGAGGCTGGACGCGTCTTCGTTGAGCTGGTAACAACTGGAGGCGGGGTCATGGAAAACAAAGTCGATGATGTGTCCTTTGAGGTGAGTGGAGGAGCAAACACAAATTCTAAACTCTTTGCCAGGATCATGTTATAATAAAGTACTGCTGCATATGATCCAAAAACAAAACAAAAAAACAAGGTTATTATTTTAGTTTATATTGAACTCTAAATTTGCATTAATCTTACTGCTCTACTGTGCCAATGGTTGCATTTGCTTTTATTTTTTCTTGCATTTTCTTTATGTGCTTACCTGCTTGTTTGATTGAAAAAAAGAAAAAAAGAAAAAGTTTTCCCATTTGGCTCAACAAGAGGTGTTCTTATGTAACTTTTTGTACGTAGATAATAGTACATAGTAGCTAACATAAAGGGAAGAGAGAGGGGGAGTCGAAATGGGTAATTGTTGTGTTGATAAATAAAAATGCGGCTGAAAAAAGGGGTACTGTTGTAAAAGTGGAGTCCCCAAAATGCCTATAAATAGGGCTTCCCCTACTTGTAAGAACACACAATCAGAAGACACATAAGAAGAGAAAAACTTCTCTCTCTCTCCATCTAAATTCTCTCTCACTTTCCTCTCCAATTTCAGATAGATTTATAACACGTTATCAGCACGATTTCTCTATCTCCAAATTCAGAGCCTCAACGATCTCTCTCTCTTTCTCTGCCAAGCCTCAAACCTTAACAACCGATCTCTGCTTTGTTTTGTAGCATGTAGATCACAATAAAACAAGCAAGCAACCACCCATGGGTTTGTTTATCACAGATCCAGATTTGTGAAACCAATCACTCTTCACTGGAGACATAAAAGCGGTAACAAATTACCTACGCAACAGCTTCTCTCTCACACCGATCATCTTCCCCACCAACTGGCCTGAGCCTTAACATAAGAAAAATAAAAGAGCTCTCATTTCAGATCAGAATTATCAAAACACCATAAACCTAAACCCTGAAAAAAAAACAAAAAACAAAAAAACAAAGAGGGTCTGCATCCAGCAATCCAAAGCAGAGAAAAGGGCTACGGCAGATAAGTTCTCATACTTTTCTTTATCCTAATTGTTTATCACATTATTATATCTATAATATTATATAATCTTATTGATAATAGAAGGCATAAACCGGTTGAAGAAGTGAACCTAAGCTTCGAAGATGTCTGGCCATGGAAACAAAATATCAGACCAGTTTCCGGCAGGTATCGGCCGGCTACACCGGCTCACAGTCCTCAACTTCTCCGACCAACCTCTCCAGCCTCATGCACCTCGACCTCCGAAACAACAAAATTTCAGGGGAGCTGCCCTGAGACTTCGGCCGACTCGGCATGATGAGCCGGGCCTTGTTGAGCAGAAACCCCATAGGCGGTACAATCCCGAGTTCACGAGGCGGCCGTAGATCCTGACCGTCGATTCCACCAAGCCCCTGACTTGCTCCTCGTCAGTCACTTCGCCGATGCCGCTGGCGCCGCCGGTGACGATTGCCACCTTGCCTTGAAGCTTCTTGTGGGTAACTTGTGCGACGCCGAGGAGGTGCAGAGCAAGTTTAACGGAGCTGGTCCTTGTTGATCGCAGCACCACTGACAGGTTCAAGGATGGTCACGTTACCACGTCGACACCGCGCGGCGTGATCCCGGTGGGCACGTGCCTGACGGTGAAGGGTGCCGAGGACGTGGTCCACAAACCTTGCAGCCGACGACGACGCGGTCTTGAGCCGCACGCGGAGGCCCTCGAGGTACTGGAACGGAGCCGTGCAATGAGCACAAAGCGGAGGAAGTTGAAGTGGACATCCACTTGGCGGCGGCCGAGACCGGTTGGTTATCCGACGGACGAGGAGAGTTAGGCACTGCCCTTGGGGAAGACGTGCTACGTGCAGTTCGAGTACTTGGTGCTACGTGAATTGAGCATCCACTTGCTCGTCGATCTCATGGGATATGTTTATTCAGGGTATGGGCATGATTACAGCTCATAAAGAAAAAGTGAGTCCACACACCGATAAAGAAAAAGAACAGCACATGTTGTCGAGTGCGCATGATTACAGCTCCACCCACATATCCTGCTGCACATGTGAAAACCCACCGAAATAATAATTAAATTAAATTAAATTAAATTTAAAAAAAAAGAAAAAAAAAAAGGGATCACTCAGCAAGGGCATAAGCGAAAGAATAAGCGATAAGATCTCTGCTCCCTTATCTTCCCTATTATTTCCTATTATATTTATCTGCTTTTCTTTTACTAACCATTAACAAAAATGGACCCTTGGTAATACTAAACATATTATCAGTGGGAGACCGTTACTAATACTAACATTTTTCTTATTTTATTCGGTGGTGGTTTTTAACCCCATATTTATTTTATTTACTGTATGGTGTAGGTTTATTACCCATACAAAAGTATTTATTTAAAAGGGTGGTGCGGGTTTATCGTCCACGCCTTTAATTTAATTTAAATGTATGGAGCAGAATTAGTGCCCATACAAGCACAATTTAATTTACCGCACATTTAATTTTATTTAAAGTATGGTGCGGGATTAACGTCCATACAGCAAGCAATTTAATTTATGAATTAATTTACCGCACATTTACATTTATTTAAAAGGGTGGTGCGGGTTTATCGTCCACGCCTTTACTTTTATTTAAATGTATGGTGCGGGTTTATCGTCCATACCAGTAATTTATTTACCAGCAATTTATTATATGGATTAAATGTGCTGTATGATGAGTTTTTACAGTATGCAGATCAGGACCAGAAGATCCTTGATCCTTATCATACAATTACATCAAGACTTGAAGATCCTTGATGATGATGTTAATATGAGAGCTGGCAGTCTCTCCGGTACTATATTTGTAAACATGTGATCGGACTTGAGGGTCCTTGATCCCTGACATGTAAATAAGGACCTGGGGTTCCTTAATGATGTAACAGTACCGTATTGGTTCATAATGCCGTACACATGGATGATAACTGTACTGGCAAATGTACTGTACACATGAATAGTGTCGTATACATGAATAGTGATGTACGCATAAAATATTTACCATTTTGGGTAAATTATCACCATTCAAAAAGGAACCTGCAGTTCCTTAAACTCATGGATGAGCAATTAAATGAGATGCCAGAAGTTCCTCAAAATATGGACAATTATGTAAGGGCTTGAAGTCCAGAAATATGTACAGAAAATTGTAAAAATGTCCATACCATGAGAATATGTGATTTTGGCCCGAAGTTCAAAATCTAAGGGGATTGAATGTCCATACCATGAGAATATGTGATTTTGGCCTGAAGTTCAAAATCTAACAGTGTTGAGAACCTGAAGTTCCAATAATTAAATGGACAACCCTTGAGGTATTGTTGCAAATTGTGGTACGCCACATATCTCTTTGGCATAAGAGAATGATGAATTGAGGCTCCCCACATATTTTGTTATATCTGGGCCGGGAGCTCATGAACCCAAATATATGAGATATTAGCGTGGCTTTTACTCAATTCATATTTCATGTCCATTTTGAAAAGGGCAAATAAATTCTGAGTTTGTGTTTAGCCCAGGCCAAAAGTTCCGGGCTCCCATACGTTGAAATATGAAATTTGGGAGAGTCGATGTGGTTATTTGAACCTATAAGGCACAAGGTTCCAAACCGTCATTTTGAAAAGACGTAAAAACCACAGGTGCAAATTTTAAGAATGTGCGTAATTATTATAACAGGAAAGGAGCAAGTTGAAATGCAGTTGCTCCAATCAAGTTTTGCAAAAGGCCATATCTATAGGAGGAAATATGGTTACAGTTTCCAGGATCCCAATATTATCTCAGATCCCCATATTATCTTTTTCTTTCCCATAGTCCAAAACTTCACGTGGCCTCTGATAATGAATGTCGGCACTTTCGGCGTTTTCAAGTATTATTTTCATCAAAAGCCGATCTTGCTTTACGGATTTCACGGAGCTACTTTTTCAAAAGTACCCCGAGAATCTCGCAATTTTCTTATGGTTAATTTGAAATTCACCGGTTCTACCTATTCATTGTATTTGTGTATAAATGTGTTACTAACGAAATTTTCTTTGCAGAAGACATCCAGTTTACTCCATACCTAATGATGCGATATCTACTTATTTTTCTTATCAGTGAGCACTTAATATGCCCGAGAAGCAAGACTATCTCTGATCATCCATTCAGGAAGCGAGACTATCCCTGATCACGTTTCCGCCACATCCGGGAACTGTGAAGGCGACCTTATGCTCTAATCTCCTAAGGTACTTCTAGACTAGGAGAAATGAGAGCTTGTTGTTTGCTCCCACCAGCTTCCTTCCTTGATTGCTTACCTTACTTTGCAATCAATATCACAATCTTTGTATCTTTTCTTTCTTTTTATAACTCTCTGTTCATAAGGGATTCTATTTCTTTAGAACGAACATCCGAAGAAAGAATCCATACGGTGATCCTAACTCTAAGGGTTATTTATTTATTTTTGACAGAGAGAAGAATTGTGACTTTTTGCTCTTGCAGGATATAACTAGATCATCAAGCGTTATTGGACCGATACGAGCTTGAATGATACTTGAGAAAAGTTTCTCCCACCTAAGGATGTAAGCAATACTTGTGTTATTTTATGCTTATATACTTATTTGATATTTTATCTTGAAAGGTAACCAAATGGGAAGATAAGCCCATTCCAAAAGAATGGCTTGTATGTATCCATGAATTATTAATGCAAATTTTACAGATTGTAAGTTGGATACATTGATAATACACTGCACATATTAAAGCCCCATAAGAACAGAATATGGGTATAGCAGTGATCAATATGATGCACGCCTGTTGCGTAGCAAATAATGTGGATTGAAGTCCCGAAAGGACAATCCTTTGACATGTCAATATTGATATTATGCACGCCTAATGCGTAGCAAATTATATGGGTTAAAGTCCCATAATATGGGTTAAAGTCCCAGAAATTAATTGACATATATGTATTAATCTGTGGCATGTCTGCAGCATGACAGATATATGGGTTCTAAATGTTCCAACTCTCTAAATAGAGATTATCCACGCCCTACTGTAAAATAACGCTCCATTGGAGGTTATAATCCACATTCTCACATAATAAAAGCCCCATGAAGTGGCTTGGGTACCCAAAAGCAAAAGAATGCTTATAATTGATGCATGCGCATGCACATGAGAATTGTGAGATTATGAATTGATGAATGACAATTTTTGGTTTTGGAGTAGCTACTCAAATCATCAATGGGCTGTGTTGATTGGAACCACGTTCAATTATTAAATGTCGACAATATCATTGGCCAAAATGGAACGAGGTAATTCCATTATAGATGAGAATGAACGTGAATGAACAAACCCACAGTACGAACCCCAAAAGATGTTAATACTGAAATTTATACTTGGGTGTTCGGAATAAAAGGGAATATACCTACTTTGTATGACACACTGTTTCTGGCAGAAACAAGGAATGTTGGGTTTTCTCCATATTTACAGATTCAATTGTGCCCCCCCTTATTACACAATTACGGAGACCAACATATTATCTTTAAGGGTTATTAAATGCACAGAGCATATCGCCAGAAGCGATTCCCTAAAGATGTATAAATAGCTGGGTTAAAGCTATATAATGTGTCATAAAGTTTAATCCCTTTTTAGACAAAATCCGTTGAGAGGATTGACATTGCATAAAGCAAGTCCCTAAAGGACATGTGCTTGAAGCACAAAATTTGTACTCAATATTAATATGCATAAATTACCTCAGTGAGTACATTGATTATAATGTGATTGCAACACATTAAAGCTTCTGCAGAATTCACGAAATATTTGTCTCGATCGAGCATTATACCAACGAGATTCTTGCTTATACTAAGAGAGTCTTATCCGTTGGCCCTTAAATATTTTTCCGGAAGTATACTAGACCAGATAGAGCTCAGCTCCACACTGTACTCTTTTTCCTTCATCCAGGTTTTTATCCCATTGGGTTTTTCCTGGTAAGGTTTTAACGAGGCAGTGTCGCTCAAGGGTTTAGGGTATACTATGAAAATTTTTATGGTCGCTTACTGGACAAAAGCTAGTCCTAAATTTTTCAGGGGGAGATATTCATCAGGGGGAGCATGGTTTTAATAAAGACCTTCATACACTGTACTCTTTTTTCCTTCATCCAGGTTTTTTTTTATCCCACTGGGTTTTTCCTGGTAAGGTTTTAACGAGGCAGTGTCGCTCAAGATTGACTCACAGAAGCAGTGTCAACTACGATATTCAGAAAGCTGATCAACAGTATGACTTAAAGATATTTTGCCAAGCATCAGGGGGGAGCACACCATCAATAAAGATCTTCAAACACCGTACTCTTTTTCCTTCGTCCAGGTTTTTATCCCACTGGGTTTTTCCTGGCAAGGTTTTAACGAGGCAGTGTCGCACGCGCGTCAATATACATAGAATTTTATGTTACACATGATTATGTACTCTTTTTTCCTTTGACTAGTTTTTGTCCCACTGGGTTTTTACTGGCTAGGTTTTTAATGAGACATATTCTGTATCATTTGTGGTCTCTAAGGGGGAGTGTTGTAAAAGTGGAGTCCCCAAAATGCCTATAAATAGGGCTTCCCCTACTTGTAAGAACACACAATCAGAAGACACATAAGAAGAGAAAAACTTCTCTCTCTCTCCATCTAAATTCTCTCTCAATTTCCTCTCCAATTTCAGATAGATTTATAACAGGTACATACTTTTTTGAAATCCAATGGAGGTGTTGCGGTACCCTTTTTGTTTGGTCGAATTTTCCTCTTGCTGGGGTTTTTTATGGTCAAGGTTTTAATGATGCCACTTTTTTAGTCCTCATGTAGTGGTGTACGTTGCTTCATGTGAATGAAAATTAATTTGATCAATTATATATCAGCAAATAATCACTTCATTTCTTTCATTCTCAACTAGTTAACAATTAGTACGTACATGAGTGCAAGAATCTCAACTTGGAGCTCAAAACTTGCAATATTTTTCCCCTGGCTCCATTATGATCAAGTTAAACGAAAAAGACCGTGCAATGCTTGAAGGTTTCACGAAAGCTGGTAGGAGAAGAAAGACCCCATCACCAAGCTGTCGGTGGGAAATTCTATATATACTAAAACCCAATGCAACTAAACACTGTAGCTAAGCACAGTATAATGACAGAAATACCCCTCATTTTGCTGTTGTTTTCGTTTTGTTTTTTCTTCATAACAGTAAATTGACGAAACTGCCCTCAACTAAACAGCTTCTTCTGTTTCCGTTTTTGCCCCTTCCCCTTCGTTGAGAGGGTTTCGTCCGCTCAGAGAAGTCCCCATTTTTAGTCCGTTTCGAACCAGCTGGTTGGGGGGCAGCCATGGAAGATCTGCATTCATTGTTAGACATGCGTGGGGGGCCGTCGATTTTTGTTTGGGAGGTGCGCTGCAAATCCAGCCGCACTTTTAGACTTCGTCTCACAGATTTGTGGTCGGGAGATTTCTCATCCTTTCTACAGCCTTCGACTCAGACTTCCATCTTTCTTGCTTGCGAATTTTTGCATCCTTTGTCTTCAGGTATGCATCCCGTCAACTTTTTAATAGATCTTTTGGTCTTCATTTCATGAATTTGATTGTTGGCTGGGAGATTTTTCGTCCTTTGTAGAGCGTGGGTGTGAGCCATGTTCTATCTTTAGGGTATTTTTTATTTATTTTTTACGAATTTGGGTTCATTTATTTGGTTATTTTGATTTCAGGTTCTTGGGTAATCCCTAATGCTTTATTTATTTATTTTTTACGATCTACCAGTTTAACGGATTAATGATTTGCTGATGGGTTTATGAGCATACTGTCGAATCCTTTGATTCCTTGACCAAATTGATTATGCTGCTGTGATGATCTGTTGTAGTCAATATTGTTGTTGTGGGAAAGTAAGCATGCCAATTTCAACAATTTGTAATGATCGTGCTGCTGTAATGGGTTGTTAATTTGTTGTTGGATTGATAGGATTAGATGATTACAATATCTGAGCATGTTGGTGATTACAATATCTTGGACATGGTTTTCTTTTGTTTGTTGTAAAATAAAACATAAGCAGAAAGCCATGTTCAACAAACATCAATTTTCTAGGGTTAGGGTTTTTGTTTCATTCTCAGATGATTTGATGGGCAACACGATTTGTTCAGGATGACTCTGCATATATATATTTGATTAATTGAGGGTCGAGATTATAAATGAGAACTCTCAGATGAGTTTTTGAAGTTCTCCGTTTTTTACTTTACAGGAAAAAATGGAAAATTGTTATTGATTATATTAGTATAATTTGTTTAGGCACTGTCTTTCTAGGATTTTATTGCTTGCATAGTTTATTTTCTATGCTTGGAATTACAATGAAAATTTCCTTTCGTTGTTTTTTGGTTGTTGAAGGGTTTGAGCATGAGGAAAAAGGTGATTTTGCAACCTCACCAAAGCATTTCAGGTAAGAACCATACCCTTGAATTTTCCTTTTGGACCAAAATTAAGCCTTTTGTTTGTGGTTTATCATATGATTGGGTTCTATGTTTGAGCTTATGGATTGGTTCATGGTGGATTTGAATTGGCACGCAGAGTTGCTTGGGTGAAGCTGATGACTGTGTGCGTGCAGGACTATAACAAAATGGTGCAACTACATCTATTCGTGGACTTTGAAATAGAAACAAGGTTTGCATCTTTTAATCGCCTCCACTGTATTTCAATTTCTTTCCCTTTTATTAATTTTGATTGTATTTCTCCCCTGTGGTGGGATTGATCATGCTTTTGAATTGGTAATGGCAGGGGACTGTTCGTGCGTGAATAAAGGCTTGCCATTGCCCTTGCGGATGTTGTGGGACAGAGCCAGTGTATGTGTACAGAAGTTACGGTATACAATGTTATCTCTCCCTCTCTTTAATTTCAGTTTTTTTTTCTTTTAATAGAATTTCGTCAAATATTTTGGTTCTGGATTTTTTGTGTTGAAGAAATTTACAATAAAGGTTTTTGATGACGTTCTGTGTTTGTAAATATCTTTTGTAGAACAACACAGAATGTTGACTGACTTTGAAGGTGCTACAAGAAAAAATGAAGTAGGGTTCTGCATTTGGACTAGCAAAGAGGTTTGTCAATCCTTCTCTCATCCTCAAATTTTTTTTTTTTCAATAAGTCGATTACATCTCAGCCTTAAATTCACTGTTTTTTATCTGTTTAATTTAATGAGACAATTTTTGTTATTGAATTCTAAATATGCACTTTTTTTTCCATGTTAGGGTACTGGGATGCTAGGGGGTTCTTTTTATTCTCTTTTCCACTGCATATTATAACTTAGATGGGTATGCTTCAAGAAGGTTGGTTTTGTTCTTGAAGAATACCCATTTGGTTTTAGACATAGTTTATTTAGTTAAATATATGGCTACTGGTGAAGTGGATTAGCCAAACATTGCATATGTAATATGCATACAAATTCTTATTATTGTTGTAAACAGTCAGTTTAAGTGGAAGATTGTTGTATGAAATTTGGTAAATAAATATCTAGAAATTATCTTCACAGTTTCTTAGGTTCCATTTAATTCGGTATTTGTTTTTGTGTGATATATTTCCCTTAGGGCGTGTCAAATGGTAAAGCTGCAATTAACAATGTCTTTTTTGTGTTGCAGTTCCACCAGTACCAGGTTGTTGGGAGTAAGCTCCCTACAGCATCTGATGAGCACCCCGAAATTTTCTGAATGAAGCTCTGGGCCACCAATGAGGTTTGCGCCAAGTCCAAGTTCTGGTATAATGCTTAGCCTTAGCTTGGCTTTTGTGATCCCAAATGTTCATTGGTGAATTTTGGGTTAAACTTAATATTATTGATTGATTTGTTTGGATTAGGTATTTCCTGAGGAGGCTGAAGAAGGTCAAGAAGAGCAATGGCCAAGTGCTTGCCATTAATGAGGTTTGCTCTCTCTGCCGTTTATACTCTATTTTTTCTAATTAATAAATTTGTACCCATTTTGATTATTTGTCAGTGTCTAATGTATTTAATGTTGTTTTGCGATGGGGAAGTGGTTCCTCCTCAACTCTCCTCCTGGCTTAATCCAATTTGTTGCCAAAGGTCTCCGCCTTTGACCCACTCTTTTATCACATTTATTTTGCTTTTTTCTAATTTTGTTTCGATCATTTGAATCGTATTTTGTATTTGATGTTTGGCTTTGGTGGCAAATGTGAAGGAGGCTGCGCCAGAGGCATCCCCTCCAAATGACCGGCTGATTTGGAGACGTATGTTTTCTTTTCTTTCTTTCTGTTTTCTTTTTCTTCAAAATTGAAGCCTCCACTTTGCTGAATAAAGGCTCCTCTTGGCTTTAGTGTTTCATTTCGATGAATTTTGGGCTCTCACATGTGTTTGCGAAATTGCAAACCTTTTTTTTGTAGAGATGTTCAAAGTTTGAACACTGCCTCCATTATCTGAATTCTAATTCTGAATTTTAATTCTTCTCTCTTTTTAAGAACACTACCTCTATTATCTAGAATTGATTAAGATTCTTTTTTACGTCTGTATTTTGGCTAATTTTTTCTTTGGGAGTATTATGAAAACATATCAGCATATCCACACCTTCTTCTACACCCTATTTCTTTGCACATTCCTCTCAAAAACTTAAATGCTTTATGCTCCACCTTAGCCTTTGGTAGTTTTCTCTGCTTTCACTTGGTTCCATTTTAAGTTTTAACTTTTTTTTAAAATCTTTATTGTAAATTTGTTACTTTAAATCCTTAATTTTAGGATTAGTTATGATTTATTTTTATACCTTATAATGAATTGAGATGTGGACAATGAATGTGTTTCTTCCTTCATAGTTGTGCTTAAAATGATATTTCTCTTGATATCTTTTCTTTGGTATATAGGTGACATGAAGCAGAAACAGTTAAGGAAATCTCATATGAAATAGGTATTTTATGTTGGAGGTTAGGTTTATTTTATGATTTTTTATGTTAGATTTCATATTGAATCAATTTGAAAGGTTCCCCCTGAAGACTCTGAATATCTTTTAAGTTTTTTATGGTTATAACACATCAAAATTTATTTTTTCTTATCAGTTCTTTCAACTTTATTTTGCTAATTCAGTGAGAGTAGTTGTCAAAGATGGCATCAAAGCTTAGCAAATCTATGCTTGATGGGGTTGAAATTACGATTTAATCAGTGATAGGACTTTTGGTTGAATCCCAAGCAGGGAATGCATTCTTTGCCATGGTTCCCGGACAGGTCCTCTTGGCTTCCCTTGATGCTATCAGTAAGTTGAATAGGGTTCTATAACCTTTAGGTGTTTATAGGTTATTTCTGCTTTTATAGCTTCTCCTTTAGATTAGCATAGCCTATAAATGACAATACATGTATCAGTTTTGACCATAGGTGTCTATAGATAATCTATTCTTTTGTACAACAAACTTGCACATGGGTTGATTCTGTTATGGGTATTTGGTTTGATTCTATTAAAGTCGGGGTCTTTTGGTTTCATTAGGTTATAGATATTTAATAATTTGTGGCAATGACAGATTATACTTTTGTCCACCACGTTCGTAGAATGCTTGGCGTATTTAAATTGTGGTTTGTGCAGTTGATTTCTTGGCCTTAATTCTGTAACAATAGCCACTGTCTTCACTAAATTTTCCCATTTGTGTCCACTAACACTTACCAGTTTCCAAATTTGTAGCAACATAATAAACACCCATTGATTTGATGCTATTAAAGCTAGGGTGTTTTGGCTTAATTCTCTCATACCTATTTACTAAATTGTCACAATTGTTCTAAGTTTGTTATCAATTGATTAAATAGACGGGAGTTATACTTTTGCCCCTCAGATTAATAGAATGGTTGATGTACCTAAACTGTTGTTTGTCCTATTGGATTTTTTAACTTAATTTTGTGATGATAGTTGGTATTCGCTCACATTTTTCCATTTATCTACACTAACACTTGCCATTTTTCAGATTTGTACCAACATAGTTAAAACCCTGCGAAGGACAAGAAAGAACAGAAGCCACCTCTATAGGAAAGGCATCAAGAGAAAGATCCCATTCCAACAGACATCAAGGCAGAAAATCCCCTTCCACCACCCAATAGCATATATATATAAAGACCGGTCCAAATTCTTTTAAACAATGAACATTCTAAAACTGCTAATATTTTGATGCTATTTTGATGTTTTGATTGCTGCTTAGTTTATTAAAATATGGTCAATATTTTTACATGACAAGTAGCATATAAAACATGTTATTAGTCTATTTTTAGTAATATAAACTTGCCAAATAAAGCATGATGCCACTATTAAGATCTCCATGTCTATATAAATGGTACCATCTTTCATATATTTTTTCACGATTTTGTATACGATTCATATGGTTTTAAAACCCGCAGCATCGCGCGGGCACCTTTGCTAGTTCTATATATACTAAAACCCAATGCAACTAAACACTGTAGCTAAGCACAGTATAATGACGGAAATGCCCCTCATTTTATTGTTGTTTTCGTTTTGTTTTTTCTTCATAACAGTAAATTGACGAAACTGCCCTCAACTAAACAGCTTCTTCTGTTCCCGTTTTTGCCCCTTCTCCTTCGTTGAGAAGGTTTCGTCCGCTCACAAAAGCCCCCATTTCCAGTTCGTTTCGAACCAGCTGGTTGGGGGGCAGCAATGGAAGATCTGCATTCATTGTTAGACATGCGTGGGGAGCTGTCGATTTTTGTTTGGGAGGTGCGCTGCAAATCCAGCCGCACTTTTACTCTTCGTCTCACAGATTTGTGGTCGGGAAATTTCTCATCCTTTCTACAGCCTTCCACTCAGACTTCCATCTTTCTTGCTTTCGAATTTTTGCATCCTTTGTCTTCAGGTATGCATCCCGTCAACTTTTTAACAGATCTTTTGGTCTTCATTTCATGAATTTGATTGTTGGCTGGGAGATTTTTCGTTCTTTGTAGAGCGTGGGTGTGAGCCATGTTCTATCTTTAGGGTATTTTTTATTTATTTTTTACGAATTTGGGTTCATTTATTTGGTTACTTTGATTTCAGGTTCTTGGGTAATCCCTAATACTTTATTTATTTATTTTTTATGAATTTGGGTTCATTTATTTGGTTACTTTGATTTCAGGTTCTTGAGTAATCCCTAATGCTATATAAGAGGAGCTGAGGTATTTATATTTCACAACATATCTTTAAGGTATTTTTTATTTATTTTTTACGAATTTGGGTTCATTTATTTGGTTAATTTGATTTCAGGTTCTTGGGTAATCCCTAATGCTATATAAGAGGAGCTGAGGTATTTATATTTCACAACATATTGGGTTCTATCAGGAAGGGAATTGAATCTCACAAATTAGCTCAGGTATTTCCATCATTCTTATTATTAATTTTTTTTAATCAATTGTTGATTCAATGACTTTGCTCTCTTGGAGAAATCTTAGAAATAGAAATCATTCTCAATTTCTGTTTTGGTTGCTGATAAAACACTTGAAAGCAAAGACTAAGCATGCTTTTTTTTATTGAAAAAATTTTCTTTTTTTATCTGCTGTTGGTTGTTGTATTCGAAATATGGAGAAAAAAATTAATGATAAAACACAAGGAAAAAAGAAGTGAAGATTAATCAGGTTTAGTTGTGATATATATATATATATATATATATATATGTTTGTGTGTCTATTTGTTTTTTGGTATATAAGCAGACCGTTGTCTCGCGTCATGCTGAGGTTGATAGATAATTTTGATGAATTAGAACTTTATGATACACAAGGACAGAGTTGTAGGAACTGTCTTCGCTCACAATTAAGATGTCATTGCCCTCTGAATGAATTTGAAAACAAACCAGTCTTCGCTTCATATCCTCATATTTTCATGTTTCCATTTGTTGGTATGAGAAAAGGAAATGTAACAGAGATTGTGATTTCTGTTGGGGTCCATTCCAAAATTATATAGGTTCTGATGCATGCTAAATTTGCAGCGCAACTCTTTCATCTATGTTACTGAGTCTTTGGAGCTCATTGTTTAGACTGTTGTTTATGGATAGTTTGATGATTTGCAGCATCAATGTTTTAGACAATTAAGGCGTAGTGATTATCATCCATAGTTTTGACTTTGGTTTTTTCTTTTTATTCCCTAGAAATTAATTTTAGTGAGAAATTTGGATTTCTATTTCAGAAGGTTTGTTCTAGAAAATACAAAATCCAAATATTATGAAGTGTGCACCGGAGAAGATCCTCTTTTTCCTTGGGATGTAACTAACTGTTGTTTATGGCTGAGAGGTGTCTGGTTGGATTTCAACTAGCTGGTTGGAGAACTACAGAAATAAAATGGGAGAGCTGTTGGTTCTTCACCGTATGCTCTGAGACATAGCTATGTGGCTTAAACTTTGGTTTCTGTATATGAAAAATATAGTTTTTGACTGTGAAGCTTTTCTGTATATGTCACAGGTTCTTAAATTCTATCCTAAATTACCTATGTTCAACTAGAAAAAAAGGTTTCCTTTTATCTTCTTGAAATAATTCATGTTTTAAAACCCATTTATCTAAATTGACTCTCCAGCACATGGTGTCTGGGGAAACATATGATCTACTTTCTCAGTTCAATATGCTTGGTACATAAGTTCTGAAAATTGTATGGCCTGGTTCAGCAGGCATGCTGTAGAGTTCTTGCTTGAATGTATATGGTTTGTCCTTTAAAATTATAATTGAACATAATATCCTAGATATTAGGATTGCCGCAGGCTTATGTAGATCATTGTCTGTGCAACGATTCAATCCTGAGTGAGAGAGTGGTTTTGTGATTTTGATTGTTTAGGGTGACTTTTGATTGAGATGTTCAATTGAGTTGTCAGGACAAAGGGAATGTAAATCTAAATCAACACTTACAGAAAATTAAAGTTATATATTGAAGTTTTTGGTTTTTAGAATTAGGAAGGCTGAGAAAACAGCAATCATGCTACAATGTACCTGGAATGAATACTTTTGCTGCCTCCTTTAAGGAACCTAAATCTGTTATGTCTTTGGCCTGTCCAAGTTAGCATATATTAGATAAACTGTACATTAGTATTTTATCAAACAGTTTAGAAAGTGTCACCTTATAAAACAGGGCCAAATCCTCCCTCTCCCAGTTTATTCGCTACATTGAAGTTGTTTGTTGCAGCTAAAACTCTTTTCAAATTGAAGAGTGGTAGTTCTGCATCATTCTTCCTAGCTTCAGCTCTTTCTTTACTTATACTCTCACTCATACACCCTTCCGTGCTCCCTATTTCATTCTTATTATTAAAGCATTGGTTGTTTGGAACAATAGAATATATGTGTTTGTGTGAGTGAGAAAAAGAAAAAGAAAGAGAAGGGTGGTAGCACTATACCTTCCATTCCCAAGTATTTCTTCCATATGAAGAATTTGTTGGCTGGGAGATTTTTTGTCAAGAGACTTTCTTTCTTTTAGTTTTTTGTCAAGAGATTTTTTCTCAAGAGATTTTTTGTCAAGAGACTTTTTTTTTGTCAAAATAGAAATTGGCAATTATTTTATCTTAACCTCTATTGGTTTTCTTTGGGGTTCTCAGGAAACATTTCACTTGATTCCTTGACTTGGTGGGCTTGATTAATTATGAGTTTGTATTACAACGCGATGGGTAAAAAATTACACCACCATAAAATAACAGGACTGATTAAACAACATAGAAATTACGTTACAAAGAAGTGAATTAAACAAGCATGGATTAAACAACAGAGAAATTGTGAGAACACAAAAAGGAACCACATAGTGTTGAGTTGGAAAAATTTCAGAAATAAAAGGAGAGACTTTCGTGCTGATAACGTGTTATAAAATAACCTGGAATATATGCGGATATTGAGCTGCACGTAAAATAGATGAGACACAGCTTTTAACGAGGTTCGGCTATGCCTACGTCCTCGGAGAGCAGCAGCAGTAACCTTTCACTATAAAATGATATGGCTACAACTTTAGTGTTTACAACATATGTGGCTCACTGAATTTTCTCTCTAGGAGAATTTCTCTCTGCTTTCTCTTCTCTCTTTTCTTTTTCTTCTTTTCTTATATTTTCTTTCTCTGATGGTGGTCTTATTTATAGGCTGAAATAATCACTATTCACTATTCACCCGTGACAGACAAACTCTACCAAAGTCTCCAAATGAATAGTAATGAATAGTTAGTGGGCTCCACACCAAGACTTTTACAACAAAGCAGGATTTCATATTGTAACACCCCGACCCGTTGCCTCATTAAAACCTTGCTTGGAAAAACCCAGTGGGAAAATCTAAGCGAAGGAAAAAGAGTACAACGTGCATATGTCCTATTTTTGGATAGGTCGTACTGAGACGAGTTCATAGACACGTAGTGGGCTCGAATAGGAGTTGTAACGAGAGAGATATGGTCAAAAAAAATCCAGTGGCACAATCCGACAATGATTTAGTGAAGAGATCTTTAATAAAAAAACCTGGGTTTTCTCTCTCTCTCTCTCTCTCTCTCTCTCTCTCTGGCCTCTCCTCTCTCTCTCTCTCTCTCTCCCCCGCGGGTCTCTCTCTCTCCTCTCCCTCGCGCGCGACAGCCGGCCA
>NC_034012.1:15806788-15807939 GCF_000346465.2 Prunus persica
TTTTAAAAAAAAATACTACAGCCGGGCGGCTCTACTTATTTGACACGTGGCGCATAGGCGCTGGGGCCGGCTGCACTAGATTCTTTTTAAACTTTTTAAAATAAAATTAAAAATCGTACAGCCGCGCGGCTATACTCCCTTGTCCTAATTTTTTTTAAAAAGTAGTACAGCCGCGCGTTCCGGCTACAAATGCCCAACTGTCGGTGTGCGAGAGTTGATTTTTTTATATTATAAATAGTATAGCCGTGCGGCTATACGTTTTAAAATAAAATTTTATTGCTGGATTTTTAAAATTTTCAGAATATGAAATTAGTTTCCTTTACTTTTTGTTCCATTGCCCAACTTCTTCAATTTATTATATGTAATTAAGTAATATCTTGCCCTCTTTGAGTTACTTTAATTAGTAATTATGTTTTAACTACTATTTCATACCCCAACAAAAAAAAAATTAAAGAAAAAGTGCACAAAATAATTAAATTCTATTTATTTAGTGTTTTGTGAAATCGTTTTGGTGTCTTAATTAAATTTCTCCACGCCCAAGAGCCCTATCCGTAACTATTAGGCCATTACTCGAGTAACTATTGTCCCTTTTTGATTTTTTTACTTTTCCAAAATTATTATCCGTATAAAGATCTTGGTACTTTCGCGTTTAATAATGTATTCTACACGTCCGCACGTATTTCTCATGTTTAATACAAGTATTCTTTTACAAAAATTTCAGTAAGGCACACAAAATTCACCTATTATGTTCATATTCTCACATATTATTGAATATAAATAGTATATATATATATATATATTATTTTTTAACAGTATAGCCGCACGGCTGTACTCAGTTTTCCCTTAATTTTTTATTAAAAATAGTACAGCCGTGCGGCTCTACTTGTTTGACACGTGGCGCACAGTCGCTGGGGCCGGCTGCACTAGATTCTTTTTAAACTTTAAAAAAAAAAACAAATAGTACAGCCGCGCGGCTATACGCGCTTGCCCTAATTTTTTATTAAAAATAGTACAGCCGCGCGGGCTCTACGCGTTTGACACGGGGGGGCCTATGCGCTGGGCTGATCCTTTTTTTATATTATAAATAGATAGCCGTGCGGCGATACTTTTTAAAATAAAATTTTATGCTGGATTTTTAAAATTTTCAGAAT